>NC_080636.1:2892500-3107500 GCF_027579445.1 Ammospiza nelsoni
AAGCAAGCACTGGAACACTCAGAAAGCCTCAGGATTGGGATCTGCAGTGTGATTTTACACATATTGCCTCGAAGTGGGAATATTTGTAATGCCCTGGAGTTCAGGAGAGCACTCTGTGCTGGAATAGCCCTGCCACTAAAGCTGGTGATGCCCAATAATCCGTTTTTATTTTGCTGTATTGCCTGACATGGAGTTGGGAAAAGCAGATCTGGGTGGGGGCCAATTCTTGGGACAGGTACTAAGGGACCCCCAGGGAAGGTCAAAAGTCTCAAAAGTCAATGCTAACATTTAACGGCACAAAAAAAAAAATGTTTTCTGGAGCAGCAGTAAACTAAACATTGTACTTTACCCAGCTTATACACACATTCTACTGCACTCTTAGGGAATGGCTAATCCCAAAATAAACAAGAGAGCATAAAGCAAACCTCATATAGAACTGCTACCACACTTAGTATCATTAATCAGTGAATTCAGAACAGCAGACTGTTTTTAGAAGAAATAATTAATTTTTCTCTTTTTTCTTTTTTTTTTTTTTTTTAAAAAGAAACACACACACATGTTGGCTAAACCCTGCTTTTTCAGTTCCATGAGATAGGGCAATATTGAGCACCCTGTTGATCTTTGTGCTTCAGTGCTCAGAGGTTATGACTTTATTAGAGAGAAGGTATTTTCCCTTGTTTAACATTAGATAACAATTAGGAGGGGATATTTGCTCTCCTTAAAAATATTCATCAGAACTATCAGATATCAAATGAATGTTTCATTGTAATTTCAGTCTCACCTTTTAAGAAAAATGACATCCCTGAAGTGGAGCTCAGGCTGAGAAGCAGTGATATGAAGGCATTAAGTGATTTTTTGTTCACCTGAGCAGCCTGTGGAAGGGCTCAACACAAGTTTGAGATCTACTGGGACTTGGCTGACGGCTTAGAACAGTAAAATCCATTTTAAAATCCACTGCACTGTGTATCACACCCAAATCCGTGCAGCTGCTGCATTCACACCCGGGTTAGACTGTTTTAAATGTCCAGTGTGCAGTCAGCATCATTTTCATTTTTTTCAGCTGTTTTTCTAACAAGGCACAGTGAGGGCACAATGACAGCGAGAATCTTGGTTCTCTTTTGTGGACCAAATAAGTGGAGCTTCACAGATTTTACGTATTCACTTATTTACCTATTATTTCTTTCTTTTTTACCATGAAAGAACGCATAGGCAATGAGATCTAAGCCTGACAAACTCCATTTCAAATAGACTACTGATCTAAAAAAAGATGCAAATTATTCCAATTAGGACACACTTTATTTATCGTCTGTTCTTGAAGTAGCTGCATTAAAAGGAGTCTGCATGGAAAATACTGAATGTGAATCGGTACCTACAAAAACTATTTCAACAAGCAAAGATAAATGATTTTCTAGCACAGTTTGTGCTGAGCTGCTGCCATACCTATATTTATATTCAGTGCTGTCTAAAAAGAGCACTCTGAAAATAAACATTGGGAAAGTAATCACCTGGGATCTGACACTTTAAAACTAGTGGTCAAAATTAGTATTCTGAAGTCATGAAGCCACAGTGTTTGTGACTGACTAGCTGCTGTTATTGGGACACACTGATTTATCACCCCCTGCAAGGTGCAGAAGTAAATTCAAAAGCTGTATAATAAAGTCCCATATGACAAAAAATAGAATTTCGTTAGATTATTTTTACACTGCAACATTTAAATTTTAATTTTTATATTATAAAATATAATCTATAATTAGCATTTTTATTTATATAATTACAATTTGCATTTTTATTTTATTTAATATACAGAAATTTTACATGAAAACTATTTTAGAAAACAAATCTTTAAATCAGATTATCCAGGCTGCTAATAACCCCTTCCCCCCATAATATCTGGACAAACCAGGTGTAGCATTGTTATTCTCTAAGAAAATTACATTTTTAGAAGCCTCACAACATTAGGCTTTATTGTTTTTTTATTATCATGGTGAAATGTTTTTAAATATGTTAGTTGTCATTTATGAATACCTCAGAAAATAAGGCCAAGTGGGTTTTGAACATGTTTACTTCTTTATACCTAGAGGTAAATCTTTGCAGGTAAATTATTAAGAGAATGAGAAACAAATCTCACTTACCATGACAAATCAAATTACACTTAAATCTAGTAATATTTACTTCACTGGAAATGTTTTCATCTAAAGAATTATGAGGAAAAAGAAATGTTCAGGTGCTGAGTCATGCCATGATGGTCTTTTTTCCAATCCCAGACCTGAGTTAGTCAGCTCTGTATTTTTACATTTATATTTTATTGTTTTACTTAGAGTCACAATGGGAGGGCAACTGGATACATCAGTCAGCAGAGATACGAAGAATGCAAGAATGCTGAAACAAAGGAAATGTGTGATTTTTGAGAAATTTATCAGTACAGTGGGTCCCTTCTGTGACAAAACCTCTGATTTTGGGAAAAGCTGAATATAAATTCTTCTTCCTGTTCTTCTCTGAGGAGTGGGTGGTGGGGGCAGTGGGAGGTACAGGCCATGTTTAAGAGCCATAGTTATTGCAGGTACTGGGCTGGGAGACCTTGTAAACTCTCTGAGGGAGGTTTATGGCTACAAATCACCAAATCTAAGGATTGTGCTTTGGTACGGACCATTTTCCCTCAGGGCAAAAATAAGAACTTATAATTTTTTTTAATGTTGCATTTTTTATTTTTTTTTTTTAATTTGATAGGGTTTGTGTAATTTTATTCTTTTAGCAAATTGAGGCAAAAGAGCTCCGTCTTAGTCCTGAAAGGCAAACATTGGTCTTGGCAGCTGAGGTAATCACACAGCCCTTCAGTAATCGCAGGTGATTTCATAGAATCGTAGAATGGTTTGGACAGAGACACCTTCCACTATCACAGGTTGGCCTTGGACACCTCCAGGGATCCAGGGGCAGCCACAGCTTCTCAGCCTGTGCCAGGGCTTGACCACCCTCACACAGAATTTCTTCCTGAGGTCGGATCTCACCCTGCCCTCGGTCAGTGTGAAGCCGTTCTCCCCTGTCCTGTCCCTCCATCCCTTGTCCCAAGTCCCTCTCCAGCTCTCTTGCAGCCCCTTTAGGCACTGGGACTGTTCACTGGGAATGTGAAGCTGTTTCAAAAGTGGCCTTAGAGAAGGAGATTTAAAGGAGTTCATATTTTTGCGTGCTGAGATTTTTTTTCAGTAGGGAATTGACCCTGGAAGGAGAAACATTGGCTTGTGGTGGTGCGGGATCCTGCCCCAGCCTGTCGCTGCATTCCAGCAGGTGGAGAGGAGGCCTGCTGGGTAAAGAAGGGGTGAGACAAGGTGGACAGGTACATAAACAACAAAAAGCCTATTCCATGCTGGAAATAGTTAAGTTTTGAGGGCTCACAGATGTCAATTTACAAACACCCTTGGTGTCACCGTGATATTTTCTGAAAAACCCTCTTTGCCCACAATTTTCTCCTGGGAAGCTGTGAGGCCTCAGAAAAGAATGAGAAAAATTATTATCTGATTGCTTTGGAATGTGGTCTGGAGATGGTTTACCAACAGGTGCATCTTTGATTGGTTCCATGTGAATTGGTTTTAATTAATGACCAATCACAGCCAGCTGTGTCAGACTCCGAGGAGTCAGTCACGAGTTTTCATTATCATTCTTGCTAAGCCTTCTGATGTATCCTTTTTCATTCTTTAGTATAGTTCTAGTATATAATATAATATAATATAATATAATATAATATAATATAATATAATATCATATCATATCATATCATATCATATAATACAATATAATAATATATATCAGCCTTCTGAGAACATGGAGTAAAAAGTCTCATCTCTCACCTCCTCCTGGGGACCCTCACAAACCCCACACTTAGGAGCAGACACACCTGAGAATGGCTGTGGTGGGGTGAGGATTTCTCTTGCCTCCAAAACAAAGGGACTGTTTGAGCCCACTCTGAGTGTCTGGGATCCCTTTTCCAAAGGAAAGTGCTCAAACCACTCTGCTCAGGTTTAGACACCCTTCTTACTCCAGCCCTTCACTCAGACAGAAGTTTCGCAGAACTGGAGGCTGCAGAGAGGAAACTTCCATCCCTATTAGGGCTGCAATACCTCCTTCACATTCCCTTAAATTACACCAAAGCCTGTAAAAAGAAGAGTTTAATTTCTTTGAAACTCACTGCTTCAGCTGCTGGCACGACAAGTTGTTTCTCACTGGAGCTCTCTGAAATATTATTGATTTTGGCAGGATGGCTTAAATGAGCTGCTGTCTGCTTCTCATCATCTCCCACAGACAGTGGAAGACAATTGTGGACAATGTCCAATCTGCTCTGGAATCGCAGGCAAGTTCTCCCTGGCAATTTCAAATAATGGCCAATACACACTCCATGGTTTAGGTCCAATTTTGTTTTGTCAAAGAACACAACTCTTCTCTTTTGCCACTTTGAATAAGATGCTGCCACTCATGCTGCCCTGTGGTTTTCAGCTTCTTGAGTGAACTATACCTAGTGTCATTTTTAGCATTTTTCTATAACTAAATTAACTCTGGACCCAGAAAATGTGGCTCCCATATCAGAAGAGCCAAGGAGAATTTATTGTTCACTATCTCACAAAATTATTTTGTCCTTTGTGGCACAAATCCAGATAGAAGGGACTGCCTACTCTTTCTTAAGTTTTTGAAGTCCTTTCATGAGTGAAGTTTCTTTTGTGAGAACATCAAAATTAAACATGCAGGAACAAAGAACAGAAAAACACCGCTTTGCTGACAACTTTGTTTAAATTTGTACAAGTCACAAACAAAAAAATCTAAATGTGATTTTCTCTCTTCCTGATTTTTCTCCTGAGAAGCTGAAAAGCCTCAGAAAAGAAATGTAAACAATAATTATCTGATTGC
The DNA here is from genome assembly GCF_027579445.1 of Ammospiza nelsoni. NCBI lineage: Eukaryota > Metazoa > Chordata > Aves > Passeriformes > Passerellidae > Ammospiza > Ammospiza nelsoni. The sequence continues at coordinate 2,897,394 of NC_080636.1, forward strand.
TTGGAATGTGGTTTGGAGGTTACTCACCAACAGGTGCATCTTGGATTGGTTCCATGTGAATTGTTTTTAATTAATGACCAATCCCCATCCAGCTGTATCAGAGTCTCGAGTCAGTCACAGGTTTTTATTATCATTTTTGTCTAGCCTTCTGATGTCTCCTTTCTCTTTAGTATAGTTTTAACATTAATACGATACAATATAATAATATAATATAATGTAATGTAATATAATATAATATAATATAATAATCAGCCTTCTGATAACTTGGAGTCAGATTCTCTCTCACCTCATCCTCGTATCCCCCAACACTGCAATAATAGTTGGAATAAAAGCAATTAGTACAAATAAAACCAATGGCAGTGGGAAAGAATCCTGAAAATCCTTTTAGCAAACACATAAGACTTGAAGTCCATGCAGTGTTAATCTAAATGAAGCACAATTTAAGCATAGTGGAAAAGCTCGGTCTGCAATTTTTATAACCCTTTGATACACTAGAGATCACATTTATCCCTTGTCTTCATTCTGATTTTGCAGCTCACTTACTACACAGGAAGTCAAGCAATTTGGGATTCATTTATCAGCCTCAAGACGAGCTGGGGAGCATCCCACTGGGGAGCGATGATGATGACTTGGCCTCCTGGCAGTGCCTACCCAAACAATGCGTAACCAACTGTGCTTTCACTGAGCGAACACCAGAAGCAGCACTCGTATTTTACTGAACAAAGACTCTGCCTTCATCAGCTCTCATTTGATTTGATTTATCAGTGAGGACAAGGAATGCTTTCCAAGGACAACACAGAGAAGTTTGGAGAAGCCGCGGCAGCAGCAGCAGCAGCGGTGTTCAACAGGGCAGAGACCACCATGCTCCTGTGGCAGCACTCTGTGGCTACAGGGCAATATCTGGTCAGCAATGGCTCCTGAGAGCAGCCCTTGGTGGTTTTTGGGAGTTCTCTTTTGGGGGGATCACACCGTGATTTCTCCTAATTTTTTAATTTCTAGCATGCCATGAGACTGTTGTACACTGCAGCACATCTGCAGCCATTTAGTGTTGGAGAGTTTTTATGCAGACGTGGCTTGAGGGAAAAAATCCATGATCATATGCAGCTGTAAGCAGTAAGTTCTCAGCCTTCTGACTACGAGAAAAGCAAAACCACTGCGTCCTTGATCAAATAATGAGAAAAACACCGTGAAAAACATAGAGTCCTTGAATGTAGTCAACAGCAGGATATGAAAAACAAGTACTAGCCTCAACAAGAAAACCACAGGTATTAGCAACAAAGGAGGGGTTGGCGTGTAATCTGTAACCAATGATGAGCTCGGTTTTTGCAATATGTATGAGCTTCATTAACACTACTATAAAGGTATGTAAGCTGGATCAATAAATTTGAGACAAAGATCATCAATAGGATGGGCTCGTCTCCCTTCACTTTCCTCAATTTAGGGCTTTATAGCTGGAGTTACTTTTCACACCTGAGGTGTCTTTCACTGCAGCAGAGGGGATAAAACCCAGATCACCTTGCTTGTGGTGCCTGTTAATATTGCGGGGACTACTGAAGTTCTAAGTGGGATCCCAGCTGCACACATGTGAGAGCTGTGCTGTGGGTCTAATTCCAAAGTCACTTTGCTGATCACACAATGAAACCTACTGGACCAAAAAGGGACCTTCAACACACCTTCCGTTTCAATTGTTTGTGTAATTATGCTTTAGTCACGTTTTAGGCATCAACCAAAACACCTTCTACATTGGTTTTTTTTTCAAGCTTTCTTTCCAATGCACAAACACACAACACATAAATCATTTACATTATGGAAAATATGGAACATAACACTGTGATCAAGGTGGTAGAAACTCTAATGGATGTCTCAGTGTAAAAAGGTCCCTTGACCAATTAGGGGAAATTTTTGATTAACAGCCTTTGTGTTCACTCTCTTTATTTCTCCTTTATAAGCTGTTAATAGGTATGTCAGCTAAAAAAGTAGCCCCATAAGAATCAGCTTTGGAAAAGACAATCTGAGATCATCTAAGTTCACTGCCATTAGTGTGGAATTGTTCTCCATAGCATTGTTTAAGAAGTTTTATTCAGCCTAATTTTGGGTAACTCAATCACAAAATTATTTTTCTGTTTCTCCACAGGCTTCATCACTCACTAGATGAATAGTTTAAAAAGAAATAAAAATGTTTTTTAAAATTGTAATTCTATTGCTTTAGATATTCAATAACCTATCACCTAGCATGACCTGTGGCTTCTTTATGTGTATTAATTCTAATGATTTTTCAGATGTGTTGCTGCAGAGATCAGAAAGCCACAGATTGGTTTGTGGAGCTTTGTAAATTTAATTAGAAGTCGTAATTTTTCTGTTGATATTGGAAAATTTAATCAAAATTCTATTTAAACACACAGACACATATTTAAGTATATACAGAAAACACACACACCCCTGCTCAGTCTGTTCTAATGGTAAGATCATGGAGCTCAGGCCCTATTTCTATTTTAAAATATGCATTATAAATTATGAAATGCATATCCATGAGATTATTTCTGTTTGTTCTTTCATCCAGTGTCTGAGAAAGGCTCAGTGACTGATATGACCATTGTGTGAGAGCAGCAGCACAAGAAGTTCTTTCTGACCTCAGAACCACAGGGTTTTCAGAGCAGACAGAGATGTGAATTCAGACTATAAAATACTTTCAACTTGTGTGAATCTCTTCATTTTCAATAGGAAAAATGTAAGAAAAGCAAGTAGAAGGTTTATATTATCTCCTGTTCTGTACTGTTTTGTAGTAGAGCATCTACTTCCAGGCTACCCCCAGAGATAAATTATGGCATCTCCATAATTCTGCTAATTGCAGCAATCAAAAATGTCTCTGCTTCATTCTCGCTTAGTCCATGTTTAAATCTGTTGTATTAATACTCTATTTTTATTTTCTATATTTTTTCCTTTTTCCCCCTCTCTAATCCATCTCTGAGAACCTATGACGCCCAAACCTATGAGAACCTATGAGAACATCAGAGCCCAAAGCAATAAAAGAAGACTTCAAACTTCAGCTCATTTTCCATTTCAATTGTTTGTGTAATTATGCTTTTGTCACTTTTTAGGCATCAAAACCCACTGGATATTGATTATTTGGTGTAGGAAATGGTGAGGACAAAGATATTAATGAAATGACAAAGATTAATGAAATGACTGCCTACATTTAAGCTCTCTGAAAAAAACCCAGAAAAACACCTGGATATCAACCCCCAAATCTGGGTTATTATTTCATCTTTTTAAGAAACCTAAGTTCAAATAATTCATCTACACTTTCTCACAAACTTTTTTATTAAGCACCCTTCCTCCTCCCTTTTAGAGAATAAGACAACTGAAGATGACTTTATTTACCCATTTTCAATAATGTGGCATTGCTGGTGAACATTTTTGCGTAGGAATCTGAATTTCTGCTGTAATCTCAGCAAAGGAGACAGCAAAGCCCATGCTTGTCATCCTTAGGTTAAAAACCAAATTATTATATTGCATCCTACAAGGGCATAATTATCCCTGATACAGAGAGCGCATTTACCAGGAGATAATCACGTTTCCAGCAAATGTGGCAGCTCCTGAGCTAATGGCAGTGCTATTACCTAAATATGTTACCCATTTCAGCTAATTAGGCCTGCAGAAAAATGGAGAGAATTGCCACACCCATCAGTGTTTGATGGAGAAACACAGGTCCCATAGCAACTGTGTGCATTTGACTGTATTTGTGTTGCCTGCTAACCTGGCAAGAAAGTTTCCAGGGCACAAAGTTATAATTTTACATTGCTTAAAAACTGTGATAAATCCATGCTAAATCTGAGGGTATGGGGGATAACTCTATAATACACTTTAAAGAGCCTGAAAGAGCACTTTTTTTTCACTTGGTTCAAAAATCACCTCCAGTTTGGTTTGTTTGTTTGTTTGTTTGTTTGTTTGTTTGTTTTCTCCTCATGATTCAGCAAAAAAAATCCCCATGTTATTCAAATTACATTGCATAAGAGATGATTTTATGCCACTATTTCCTGCTGGTACCAGCAATGGCCAGGCCACGTTTGACCAGAGAGCAGGTGGAGTTTCATACCACAGCACCAGCGAGGTCGAGGGGATTTTTCTGGGAAGATTTACAATATAGCAGAGCTCCCTCTGAAAGAGAAAAAAGCACTCATGGGTAAAATAAAACATGACTGAAGTTTCAGGTTAACAGTTAATGATCACACAGTTCTTTGCAGGCAATTACTGCAGTCTTTTTAAAGCCCCTTTTGTGGCTGCTGATGGGGCCCTTGGAGGTTCCTGAGCTACTGATACCAATTCATCAAACCATCACTTTGCTTGCATCTGAAAATGCAAAGTTTAACATTCTCCTTTGGAATTATTTCATGTAATATTCTCCCTCACAGTCATTCAGCTGACTGTGAGTTATTTCTGCAGTGCAGCAACATCTGAGAGCACTGATATAACATCTGAGCATTGAAACTGGAATCTCTGAGCAAGTTTAAAATGTGCAAAATGGATCTACCACTGACAGTCATGAGGAAAAAACACCCCAACCTATTTATTTGCATTATTTTGGGGTTTTTTTTTTCCTTCTCTCTAGGTTCACAGTCAGCAGAGAATTGTTTAGGAAATGACACTGAGATAACACATAACAAAGACCAATCCTGCACTAAAGACACACAGTAGAAATGCACTCAATGGAAAAAGCTGATAGCTGTTTCTGAACATGAATTTAGACCCAAAATAAGCAAATAATTTCCCTAAGGTGACAAGAAGTCTTTAGAAATGGAAGTGTCCCTGGAAGTGTCCAGGCCAGGCTGGATGGAGCTTGGGGCAACCTGGGATAGTGGAAGGTGTCTTGTGGAAGATTCTTGTTTAGAAATTATTATATATCATTATATATAATTTCTGTTTATCTTATATCTTATGATTTAGATACTACAATTATCTAAAAGCATCCAGTTTGCTGAAAATAATGTGAAGTATCCAAGGGGTGGCTTGGTGAAGGCTGGGTATGATCTTATCTGTATTTTGTCCAATTAATTGCTCTTCAGTTGTTTCATGAATAACCTCCCTCTTAAAATATAATCAGTTACAGAGTGTGGGGTGTGTACTAACAGAATACAAGAAGGACTAAAAAGAAAAACCTTAAAAAATTAATATCTGAAGATCAGCCTTGGCTTTCAGTTACAACAGTGACACAATCTCCTGAAAAGTCTGAAATAAGAGATATTTATTTACAAGTTGAACTACAACTTGTAAACAAAATTTAGAGATTTAGAGATTGTTTTTCAATGGATTTAAACCAGGGATGTAATCATTCAAGAGAGAATGCTCACCAAAGCTCTTGTACTACACATTGCCACATTAATATGCGTGCACAGGCACAAACATATGTCGTGCACAAAATGCAACCTGATATGAAAATCACAATGTATTACTTTTTTCCCCCCACTTTTTCTGGAATACCTTTAAAAAATAGTGTTAACATTAATGTTTGGAGTTTCTATCCATAGACATATACTACATTTATCTTAGTGCTTCAAGAAAATATGAAAATAATTTATATATACTATTATGCTCTGAAATCCTTTTTGTACAAATGCACAGCTTTTAAAATTTTTGCTTATAAAAAGATTCACACTATTTAGGTCAAAATACTGGATTTATAACTCAATATATATATTTTATTCTAACCTACTTTATCTTCTATAGATCATTTGATAATCCATGAGCATCCTGAAAAGGAAAGCGACTTTACCTCATTCAGAGCAAGGGAGGGGATTTGATTCTGAATGTAGTGAAGGAAAAATATGAATTGATACATTATGGTATTCAACATTAATGGCTTAAAAGGAAAGAAATGTTGCTTGTATTTATGTGACTTTACTATTTCATTTTATATGATCCATTAGCTTTTCTTTTCTTGCTTCAGGGTGGATTTGATGAAGACAATATAATCAGAGGGCCCATCAGTCCATGCATTTTGGTTCAGTGAATCATTTCTTTGAGAAAAAAAGTAATGACAGCTTCATAAGCACAAGTTTTTATTGTTTGACCATCTCATACCACAAAAAATCTTTGTTGTGATCTGTCACCGTGATATTTTATGAAAAATCCCTTTGCCAGGATTTCTTCTCCTGGGACGATGAGAAGCCTCAGCTTCTCCACGTTTTGCTGCTCTGGAATGTGGCCTGGAGATTGTTTATCCAAACATGTGAATTGTTTTTAATTAATGTCCAATCACAGCCCAGCTGTGTCTGACTCTCTGAGTCTGTCACGGGTTTTTATTATTCATTCCTTGGTAGCCTTCTGATGTCTCCTTTCTCTTTCTTTAGTATAGTTTTAGCATATCATATCATCATATCATATCATACATATCATATCCTATCATATCATATCATATCATATCTTATCATATATCAACCTTCTGAGAACATGGAGTCAAATTCTCATCTCTCACGTCATCCTGGGGACCTCACAACACCACAGTGATCTACTGAGCTACCTGGAGCTTGTGTTGCCTTTGGGGAGATGAAGGAATGAGTAGTTATAATTCTTTGGGTCATGGTAGTCAAATAATTTGGAATTGACAAGAAATTATTTAGTAGTTGATATAAGGACAGAATAATGCGAAAAACACAATTGTTTCAGTCCGGTGAATCAGCAGAATGAAAGCAATGAAAGCAAGAACTTTGTGAATTTTTTTAAGGCCTGCTGAGTGTCATGTGCATTGGTTTTCCCTGCCCACCTCACTGCCCACTGTCCCAGAGAAAGGAGTAGTGGGCAGCACACAGGTGGGAAGCTGAGCACCTAAAAATGTGCAGGCTGGACAAATGAAGAGCAGCCTGCGGCTCCAGGAGCAGGGAAATCATCCCAAACACAGCGCAGAGTATTGTTTCTGCAGTTACATCCGCATTTCCCAACGCCTGGCATGGCTGTGGGTGACAAATCCTCACCATCCCCTTCACTGCAGCTTGGACAGTCCTCATTTACTGAAAGGAAGTAGAAATGAACCTGCACCAGGGAAACTAAACTTTGCAAATGTATTCACAGAGGAAAAAGCAAGTTTTTGAACCAGGGAGAGCTAAGATGTTGGTTTTCAAGGAACACCTGGTGTTCCTTATCTGTCTGTCGTCAACAGGTTGGATTCCATGGCTTCCATGCTCATTCCTGGCTGACCATGTAATTTATTGCTCCAAAACAAAACCTACCTTATCCTCAAAATAAAATTACAGAACATGTCCTCACTCTTTTTTTCTGTGCTTGTGTCTTGTGTCTCTTTCCTTGTGCACATTTAATTTTTGAAGCAGCAATTTTTAAAATTTACCGATCCTATGCTTTCCCAGATCAAAGCCAAGCATGGCTCTGGTTTCCCATTGTTGCTGAGGTCACTGCAGGAAAGAGGACAACATCTAATCTGCCTGATTCACAAAGAGCTCTTAGTTCTTTGTCTGTGTCTGAACATGTGCTTTCCACTTGCAAAAAGGTTCTTGAATCCTGAGAAGTTATGAAATCCAACCCTTTTTTTTTTTTTGATTTTAAAAGGTAAGTTTTATTTTTTAATAGAAATTATAAATATAGAAATAATAAATAAACATTTCTCCTTCTCTTTCCTTTTTTTTTTAATATTTGTCACCTAATCAAGCCTCGGAAAAATGTGTGAGCAACCAACATAATAAAATGCACACAGACTTGTGAATATGCCTTGACCCCATGTCTAGTGTACAATAAATTCCATTAATCCCAGATTAAGTTTGTGACAGAATGTTTTTTTGTAGTATAGCTCCTGAGAAGCAGCTACCAAGTGATTCAGAGCTAGGAAATTACTTAAAAGTGCATCTGTTTGGCAAATTCTTATGAATAATAAACACAACATTGTTGTAGGGTATCACAACCAATTGTAAGCTATTTACTAACAAAACAAGAAATGACATTTGCAATAAAGTTCTATTCACAGAAAATAATCTGGTCTGATTTACTGCAGCACTGAATTGTTCTCATTGCCAGAGGAAGACCACTCCATAGGCAAATCCATTGATTTGTTTCCTGCACTTCAGTTTTCAAGGTGTTAAGTCCTGCTGCATTCATTTTCCACTGCAAATCTGGTTTGCATCAAATGCCTAATGGAATCCAAACACAAGAAACTTTCCCATTTATAAAGATTTTAAGTACATCTCTGGTTTTTTTTCCCAAAATAATAATACAAATGAAGTGTGACTGCACGAATCTGAAAGTTACACACCCTTTTCCCCAGATTTCTTTGTGATATGGTGGCCGCTTGTCTCTCCTAAGGGGTCACTTCTGCATTTTGGGAGAAGAGAGGGAGAGAGACAGAAAGATTACACATACATGGAAACCAAAATATTGATTAGGAAGCTGTGACTCATCTACTGATGTTACATTTATCTCTTTCCTTCCTATGGGAAGGATACTGAGAAAAAAAATATAACATAGATCCAATCTCATCTTAAATAGTTTTGCCATGGTGGATGTCATTAAGTCCCAAAATACCAAAAAAAATTGGTCTTTTGCTCTTGTTTTTAATTATCCAGCTGTTCCTCAGCTCCTGTTGAAGACACTGATGTATTTTGCTATTCTCAATAAAAATAGTGAGATGAACATTTCTACCATTGTGAAAAGGTTTTGATGAAGTGAACTTTTCCCTTTTACTTTTTTATATTTACTGTATACATAATCTAACACACATTTTGTAAGAAATTGAAAGAAGGGCTGAAAAATCCCTCCCTTTTTATTTACATGAAAATTTTTGACACTGTTAATATTTCTTTTCTGCTTGAGGTCCATATCTTAGGGAGCAACTCTTCTGACTTGGTGATGTTTGATATTGTTATCTGACAATTTTGAACCAATTCTTGAATCTGGGTCTGGCTATGTAAGTTTAGGAATCCTTTCTTACCCAATGCTTTTGCTTTACTTGTGACTGGTGCTCTCCTGTGCCACCCTAAATAAAGGCTTGGAATGAGATTCATATCCCATGGCTGGAAATGCCTACAAATGTAGGTATCAACATATGAGGAAGGCATTTAAATGTTCTCTGCACTCATTGGGACGACATAGTCACTGCTCAAGTGTAATTCATCTGGCCTAATTTGGATGTCTTCATTAGGAGGAAAGGAATTGTGTCCTAGAAAAGTCCACTTCTTCCTCTGGATGTAAATTGAGTGATTACAACAAGATTAAATGAATTTTTACTTGTAAATATAGTTTAGCAATATAAAGTGAACATTCTCCATTTCCTACTGTTCTTTAATATTTCACTTAAAGTTAGTTATTCTCTTTTTCTTGCTTAAGAACATTTTAAACTCATTCAACCAGTTCTTTCCCAAAGACACATTATTCCAAACAATTTTTTTCCTAATATCTTCTCTTTACATATATTTTGCTTACATCCATCTACAAAAATGACTCTCAGAAGGAATGCACTGCTCTTTTGTAATTGGATCCAAGACCTAGTCAGTTGAGTTTTATATATATTTTTTCTGTAATTATATTCATAGCAATTATAGTTATACCCTTATGTTTCTCATCCTCATTGTTTGCACTCAGCTCTTTGCCTCCAGCCTTACAATAAACACATGAAGCCCAACTGTGTGCATTATCTCACAAACTGTTACCCTCTTCCCCATCTTTCTGACAGGTTATTGCTGTAAAATATTCAAAAATATTCAGGTAGGAGTTCAAAGAATCAACCTCTACCTTACTCCAGCCCTGTAACTTCAGGCCATGTGTACAAAACAGTTCTGCAATTGCCTCTTCCCCCTTTTTGAATCATTAAATAGCCCTTTTTCCTATGAAATGAAGCTGAAACAGGAAGATAACAAATTGCAGAAGTGACAAGCAGTCACTTTGGTAAATCTCACATTGTGCTTTTATCTCATTTCATATTTTACCATTATTTTTCTGGTGCAGTACATGCTTTCCCTTATTAATTTGTCTACATTTCTCCAAGAAAAGATGAACCTCCATCATTACAGGGAGTCCATTTGTGTGATTGTTGTAAACCAATTTTTGCTTCATCTGCCCATTGTGCAAGATTTTTTAAAATCTCACACTCTTTAACAACTTTGATCTCCCCCAGCTGGTTCTTCACCCCAAAAACATTCCTTCAGCATCCTTTCTTCCTCCTAAGGAAATGTATAATTAATTTTCACATTTGTCCAGTGTTTTTTTTTCTAATGTCTCCAGCAATGACTGCAGGTCATATTCAAGGCAAGTTACATATTTTAAACACTTAATAGTAGACATTTTCAATTTTATTTTCAATTTATAAAGGAAGATCTTCTACTATCCACTCAGTAGCATCTTTCCCCAAAAATTTCTGACATTTGTTATTTTTTGTGAATGTGTGTGGCAATCATTCTAATAAATGCTACGAATTCAATCCATTCCAGTTCCCTTTCAATTGATGGCTGTACACAAACCCCTTGCACATATTTGTATGGAATCTTCTCCAACTCATTGACCTTGATTAGCATTAGTCCCAAAGAGCTTTTTTTAGATTGATTCACTCTTTGTTGGCATTTAAGTACCATGGACAGTGCTGGCCTCATATGGACTACAATATAAAAATTGATTTTAAAAGCCAAGCATCAAAGGTAACAGTTTTAAGTCCTTCCAGACTAAACCACATGACATTAGAAATACATTGAAATAAAAAAAAAAGAATCCTACAAGCTTCCTACAAGCCAAATTCAGGATTGTGATCTCTGGTGTGTCAAAGCAAATATATACACAGTTGTGTGTATATAATGCTTTCTGAAATCCTGAGGTGAGATTTTTACTTCGAAAAATCTTATTATCTTCTTAGATTCAAAGGTAGAAATCTGCAGTTTTCCAGTATATGTCACATGTGGAAGTGGTTTGTAATATTCTAAAAGCCTCCAGTATCTACAGGAATACTTTATATGGATTATTTACAAGTATTTTATCTGTGCATAATGGCCAATTTTGCATCAGGAATTCCGTCAGAGATCTCTGGGGTGGTCAGACTTTTCATCCACGTTAATGTTAATTAACACAAATGAGCATACAAGCCATGCCTATCAGTTGGTCTAAGTACAGCAGGACCCGCTGGACCAAATTCTGGGGGTAGCTGAAAGTGCCCTGTTATGTCACATGTGGAAAATTTAGTTTAATTTATTTCTTACACTAACTTCAGGAGAGTTGTGATCCTGATTATCAACCAGCATTGCCTATTTTGGCTTTGACTTTTGTGCTTGCCAACCAAATCAGAGCTCTTTGGCAAACAAAACCTCTATTCAGCCAAACCTGTTGGCTCATGGAGCTCCTCCCTAGGGAGCATTTGATTATAAACTCAATGAACAGCTGCCAAGGAAGGAGCAGAGCTCCTGCAGTTTGTTGCTGTACCCAATTTCCCAGGCAGCTCTCTGGGTGTAGCTCTTCATTTTTTTTTCTCTTTTCTGATTTATTGACCGGAGATAGTAGCTCAGGGACGCCACTTGTAAGTTTTCTGTGCTGTTTAGGTGGCCTGGAAAGGCCCAGGGATGGCCTTGAAGAGCCCGGCGCTTCAAAGGATGAGGAGAGACTCCTGATCTTGTCTCGGTCTCGGTGTTTATTAATTGTTTATCTAAAAGATTTTCTTTCAGCCCGACAGAGGTCTGCACAGCAAGTCAGCCATGGGCACACTGCGAGCCCCCGGGGCGGTCACTTATCTTTATACCCGAAGTTACGTGTACAATATTTATCATTTTTCCCCAATACCTTCTACCCTTATTAACCGGTGCACTTTTAGTAATAACCAATCCCAAAGTGCCACCACCACCACAGAAGATGGAGGCCAAGAAGAAGAAGAAGAAGGACAGGACACGCCCCAATTCCTCCATCTTACTTCTTTAGACCCCCCTGTACCAAAATCCTAAACCCTGTGTTTTACACTCTAATTAACTTATCCCTTCACCATTCACCCAGTGAATTCCTCCCAGTCCTCATACAGGTCTCGTCTCCTGTGTAGGATCAAAGTCCAGCCACCAGACACTTCTGGCAACATTCCAGGACTCCCGAGCCCCCTAAGGGTGGTCTCGGCCACTCTGCACCTCCATCCTGAGGTGCTGAGATCCCACATCTGGGGGCTGATGCAGAGCTCAGTCCTGGCTGTAAACACGTCTGGGATCGGTCTCACCCTCGTAGAAGTTTGTCACGAGGTCCCATGGCTCTTCAAGAGAGCTGGGCGAGGCGTGCGGGGAGAGAAACTGGGTGAATGAAAAGGGCCAGGTCTCGTGTGAGATATTTCAATATTTCAGAGAGATGCATCCTTCAGGGGGAAGCGGGAACGTGGTAAGGGCACAGCCAGCACGGCTCAGACACATTTTCTGAGAGGTGTGGGAGTGACCTCAGGGCTCTCCTGGAGCTGCATCCAGGCTGCTGTGTGCTGCCATAAGGATCTCTGTAAGGGTCTGTCCTCTGGGCTCATGGCAGCAGAATGGTGTCAGCATGGCCTCTGAGTGAAGCGTAACGCTTAGAGGAGTGTGAAAACACATTCTGAGGGGTCGATAGAGCCAATTACAGAAATACACAGATGGCTTGCAGATAACAAAGTTGTGTCGGAGTTCTGAAGTATTCCCAAGTCTTTATATTATACTACAGCAGTTAACCATATATTTAACATTTCCACTGTCTGCGTGATACCTTATTCTACTTTCTGTGAGAGCTGTCTCACAGGTAAAGCACAGTACAATGGGCATTCTTTCTGACATGAACTGTGACTGACAAAAGATTTTAAGCTTTTGTGCAAAAACTTGAAAAGTAAAAGTAATTACTTTGAAGCTAAGGAAGCATTCATATGCTTAAAACCTTTGTTACACTGAAAACTGAGGACTCATCCAGAGGATCAGGGCTAAACAGCTGAGTTTCCTGTTAGTAGTTTCTACACTCAGTCAGACAGGGAGATTTTATGTCTTAAAGAAAGATTCAGACAGGCTATGCCTCTAACAGCTTTATAAACTATGTATTCAGTAAGTTTCTCTGAGGATAATGCAAAATTTAACATATGTGGTGCAAAACCCAGTATTTATCCACGGCATCTTGCTGGATGTTGTAACAGTCCTTGGTGGCAGCAACAGAAGTTGCATCTCTTCCTTATGGCAAGTTCAGAACTTGGAAACTGCTGCACAGTGTTTAATGTGCAGCCAACCCAAAGCCTGTGACTGTGGAGCATCAAGCAGGCAGTGTGACAATGGCTGAACGACTGGGAGGAACTGATTTCCCTTCACAAATTAACATGTGAACCATAATAAGTCTTGACTTATTTACCTAAAATAAAGTCTGAAAGGTTGGCTGGAAATCACAGTTACAGAAGCACAGAATGTTCAGGTTGGAAGGGACATTAGAGACCATCTTGTTTCACCCCCCTGCTGTGGACGGGGCCGCCTTCCCCTAGACCAGGTTGTTCAGAACCCTGCCCAAAATGACCTTGAACACTCGCAGGGATGGGGCAGCCACAGCAACCTGTGCCAGTGTTTCATGAACATCAGGAAGAATTTCTTCATGAGAGAGGTGGTCAGGCACTGTAATGGGAAATGGTGGAGTCATTGTCCCTGGAAGTGTCCAGGGAAAAGCTGGATGTGGCAGCATGGTCTGGTCTGGCCAGCAAGGCAGGGATTGAATGGAAGTTGGGCTTGATGACCTACAAGGTCTTTTTCAGTCCTAGCAGTAATTCTGTGATTAATCTTGTTTTGAAAACAATAATTAGCATCTCAAAGAGAAATGCTGATATAAACCCCCAATACTGATATAAACCAAAATACCAGTTCAAACTCTTTATGATATTCAATAATATATTCAATTATTGATAATAATAAGTTATTATCAATATCTCTGTAATGAAATTTATATCAGTGGTGTCCAAAATGAATTTAAAGTTGCATACATTTTGCTCCTGCCTTAAAACTAGTTTCTTTTACAAAAGGTAGTGTAGTACTATACAGACATTGTGTACAGGAATTGCTGCTTTGAGTGTGGACTGAAATGCCTGTTACTTGTTTTAAAGCCTTCTCCCAACAGTGCTCTGCAGAGACACTCAATTTAACTGCAAAAAATAGCTCTTGATGTAGAAACTGAGCAGTCATGTCAGCACAATGTTGTTCCTGAACTAATCCTTCTGCTTCAATGAGGGCAGCCTTGTTCTGCTCCCAGAACATGAGCTGAGGTTGGTGCACAGACCTGAAATGTGCAGGTCTGGGGACTTGCAGTAATTGGGAAATATTCTGTCTTCAACTCAGAGCTGCAGAGCCTGATGTAGATAGAAAATAATTTTACATATTGTTATCATTATATATTGCTTGGAAAGAACCTCTAGAAATCTTCAATATTCGAATCAGAGTAAGACTGTGGGAAGCCATGAACCACAGAACTGGTAATTTTACCTAGGCAAGTCTAAAAGTTTGAGGGTGGAGATTTCAGTCTCCATGAACCACCTCTTCCTGTGCTGCATGGAACGACCTGAACATCACAAATGCTTTAACTCAAGATGAGAGGGAAAAATAGGCTAGATATTAGGAAATCATTAACCTAAAAATAGGTTAACCTATACTCCAAGGGAAATATAGGTTGGATATTAGGAAAAAGCTTTTCACTGAAAGGGTGATAAAGTACTGGGATGGCTGCGTGGGGAGGTGGTGGAGTCACCATATCTGGATGTGGTTAAAAACTGGATGTGGCAGGGTTTGGTTGAGGTGTCAGGGAACAGGTTGGACTCGATGGTCTTGAAGGTCACTTCCAATCTTGTGGTTCTGTGATTCTGTAAATTCTGTGAATTCCCTGAGAGTGTATCTTTGGCTCCTACTCCCTCCCCAGCAATTCTCAGGCCCTTTCCAGCAGGGAGATCCCAGCCTTTGCAGAGCTCTGTGCAAGATTTTGGAGCATTTCCCAGCTCACACGAAAATCTTCAGTTTCTCCTTGGTGGACTTTGCAGGCTGTCTCCTGACTATCAGTGCTCCAGACTAACAAACTCAGTGGTTCTGAAACTCTGCATTTTGGTATCTCAGCCTCTTCCCATAATTTGGTTTGCTGAAGATTCACTCTGCCCCATGGTCTGGACTGGGGCTGAGGGAATGAACAGTCTGGGCATTTGTTGTATTCAGGACTACTGCCACTGCTAAATTAATCTCATTTTCACTAAAGCCAGCTCAATGGTCTCCTGGATTAGTTAAAAAAATACTCCTATTCAATTCATAACTCATGGAAATTATTTGTAGCCCTATGTGGGATATAGATAAGGCAGATATCATCAACCTCAAATGAAGACAAGAAAAGCATTGCCTTATGTGAAAGAAAAATTCCTGCTCAGTTTTTTCCCTCAGTTTCTTCAACAGAAATTTTTGATTTATTTATATTATTTATTACTTACATAATTTTGCAATTTTTTTGCTGGTGACTCTCCACATGAAAAATTTTTCTGTTTTACTGCCCAGCTTTAAATTATGAAAATAATATGCCTTAAGAAATATCTAGGGTTATTTGCTATAGTGTAAGAACTGGAACTTAAAAGAGAACAATGGAACAAATTACCTTTCATAGGTGTTATTGATCCCAGAAATCCAAACAATGAAAAGATTGCATAGAACATCTATTGGACATACTTTGCAATAGAATTTAGCAGCCTCAGCTAGCATGGGATTGATGAAATATTAAAAAAATAAAAGTTAATCAAAGCACCAGTTGATCTAATTTTTTTTCCCCTCGCTTGAGGCAGCATTAAGATCAGTGCAGAAATTTTGCATTTAATGCAACTTAAATGCCAAACTTCTAGATATCTGCTGTAGGAGTCTTATCAGTTTATATTAGATGGATGTAGATATTTGTAGTGCTCACCAAAGTTTCTCTTTACAGCTGTTTTATGCCCTGCATAAGTGTTTTATGTGGGAGCCTACCCGGCCATTACTAGTGAGATACACCAAGTGCAATACAGTTAATTTATGAGGGTTTGTGCATGCACTCAGCTCTAGTGTTTCCACCTGATTTCAAACTCCAGAGAGAAATGCTCTGCATCACCACAGGCAGCAGGAACCCCTTCAGAAAGAACAGGCACATCTGAAGGTCTCTAAAATGGTCATGTCACTTTGGAACCATGCAAGCTGAGGATGATTATAATCCATCATAACTTGGGAACACAGACTAGGCAGGAAAGAACCATCCAAGTTTAAAATTGACAGTGCTGAATTGCCAGCACCCCTGCTATTACCAAAAAAAATGCACTTTTCGCTCTCACATGGACATCCCTCCTGAGCTGCATCATTTCCAAGGGCTCACACTCGGGTAATGCTTAACTCCCCATGGGGAACCTAATGGGCCCTTCCAGCTGGCACCAGCTGAGTGCCAGTGGGACGTGGCATCCTGGGCTTTGGAACACAGCTTGCAAAGAGCATGTTGTTCTCCATGAAATTCTGCCCTGGAAGGCAGATACCTAAATGTGTTTTCAGGCCCCTTAATCAGTGCTATGATTCTCTCTGTGTGTGTGTGTGTCAGTCTCCATGGGGCACAGGTACTGCCAGAGATAAAAACAAGTGGTGAGGTCTCGGAGCGCACAGAACTGACAGAGCAGGTGCATCAAGGAGTGCTGGCTGGCTGCCTTCTGCCTCATCTATCTTTCTATTAAAAAAAAATAAAATAAAATTCATTCAGTCACAGATGTTATAAATTTTAATCAGATCTTGCAATTAACACAGTACAAGGCAGGTCATCACTGACAATCAGAAAAGTTTTTCCTTATTAAAAAAAAATGCTTGCTATGATTTCAGGTCTAAAATAATAATAATATTTAATCCAAATCCAAATTTCTCCAGATAAATTTAGCTTACTGGCAAATTGGAAATATTAAAGTTTACCACTATGTATAGTTTTCTAAACTGTAAGACCAGGACAGCCAATGTTAGATGCTGGCATTGCTCATATTGACACTTCAGTAGCTGTGAATAAAATAAAATAAACAGGTAAATAAGACCATGCAGCTAAATTCGAGGAGCTTCACAGAAGTCAACACACATCTGTCTTCGTTATAAGCAAAGAAGCGAGGGAACTGGAAAGTGAAGAGCCAAATGGGTAGAAGATCCCAAGATGCCCAGCATTTCTGAGAGCAGGGAGAATGAAAGGGACTGTGGGATAAATAAAATTGGCCATCATATTAATTAAAGGACTAAGTTGTTTATTTTTGCCTTTGACTCCTGGAATGATAAATGCAGGACTCTGAAAAGTGGCAGAACAATTCCATTTGCTCAAAGGCAGCACGGGCCATGGGATGAACAGAAAGGAATGGCAGTGAAGGTCCCATAGCACGACTAATCACACACAGAGACAGGTAATGCACAGCTCCAGTGCATATTTAGCAAGCAAGAAAGGCTGTTTTCATTAAAAAAAGCCCATTTTGGGATTCAGAAGATGGGGGCTAAGTTGCAGCTCTGCCTCTGATGTGTTACTTGCTGTCTTCCTGATTTAACTCTCTCTGAGAGTGAGATAGCAACACCTTTTTATCCATCCTCATAAATTCTGTGGTGACATTTATGACCTTTCACACAAGTCAGGACCTGACTTTAGGAACTTTTACAATGTGGATCTAAAGCAGATTCTAATCTCTACAGGAGACTGGAGGAAATAAATGGCTGCGGCACAGATTGGGAAGTACAGGGAAATATTTGTGGATTATTGTTCTGTGAGGGAGGCAGCACCTCTTTCACATCAGAACCTCCACCAAGGCTTCTCAGAAGTATAAGGACAAGGGAAAATCTCAAAGGAGGTTTTGACTGGGGACAATGGAAAGAAAAGATGTTTTCTTCCCAGCATTTTCCCCATGGAAAAGTAACGAGCATACATAAATGCAAACTGAATAGGCTGGAAATGGATGTTTGTGCAATGGGCAGGACAAAAGTGGGAATCAATTTCTGAATACCTAATCACAGAGAGCAGTAGAATGGTGATAATGAAAGGATTTGACATTAAGGGCTTATCAGATGGACCAGACACACATGGGGACATGTACAGACCAGTGTGCAAAAGCCAAAACAAAAAGGTGAGCTGAACAAAACCAGACTCAAGTTGTCAAGGTCAGAGAAAATACATAACAGAGATGCAGCAGCTTGGGAGGCTGGAAAAGGATTTTTCCTATCTCTTATTTCTATTTAGATTGTAAAACCTGTCATGCAAGACCTCTTTCTGGCTCTGAAAGGCTTTTTACTTTTAGTGAAAAGCTGTTTTTTTAGCTGCTAGATTTGGATTTGAACTTTTTACTTGCCATATACCTCTTTTTTTCCTTATTGCAAGGCATAGAAGCACTGTCTTTTTGGATGGCATGTTGGCCATCTCAAACATAAGCCTGAGAACAGAAGGTTTTCATCTGGAGTGCCAGCTGCAATACAGCAAAGGTTCTGGATGTCCACATCTTTGAGCTTGCTGGGGGTTTTTTTTCCTTCTTTCTCCACAAAAGATTATTATTAACAAAAATGTGTATGTGAGGCATGGAGTCCTTTCTGTCCCATTCATCTCTTCCCATTCCACTTTCTCCAGCCATGGTCCTCAGCATCTCCAGGCTGAGGATGTGTGGGTTGTCACAGCTGTGTATTTAGGACACTGAGATAGTGGTGATGTGGAAATTTATTACCACATATGTTCATACTGAGTGCGCTTTCCACATCTGTGCAGCAACAAGCACTTGTTGGCAAGAAAAGAGAAATTAGATAGTAGCTGCATTTGAAACTCAGGCAAAGTTTACAAATAACATAAGCATCCTAGGTTGTGGCAGCACAAGACAATTTTTCTTTCATTTTTAATGTAAGACATTTGATGCATTATAAAGATTGCAAAACAGCATGTGCACCAGTCTCTGTGTATGTTAAAATATACAAATGGACATAAGTGAATTTTAATACTTTCATTTCATTATCTCTGTCATCTATCATTTTATTTGACTGGAGATGGGAGTTGTATCAGCTCTGAACACAAATGCAGTGAGACCTTAAACTGCAGTTAAGTAGAAGAAATCAATCTACAATCCTTGACCTGTACCAAGCTACACCCTTTACTATAGAATTATGGAACACCTATTTTCAGTGTAAATTGTCATTTTTTTTTTCCTGTAGATGGCTTTAAGGACAAAAAAGAAAATAAAACAGAAATAATGTAAAAAAACCTCGACAAAGAGGGAGATTAAGACTGGAGCGAGCTGAAGCAGAAAGAAGTAGAAAAGCAAGAGCAGAGTTAAAGATTTATAGGAGAGAAAAGGTGCCTGCAACAATGAGCCCCTCAGCGGGCAAAAACCTGCCCTGGATTGTGAGTTCCTCAGAGCAGCCCCAGGAATGTGAGACCCCAAGCTGGGCTGAGACCCTGGTGTGCTCCCTGCCACATCAGGACCAGGGTTGCACCTCACAGCAGCGCTGGGGATTCAGTTCTGGGAGAGGAACCAAAATCTTTGGCTGCGTTTGTGCATGAGATGCACAGCGAGTTCCTTTCTCACCTCTGTGAAAAACTGTGAGGTGGGGAGGAAAAAAAATAATCGAGGCAATAAAATCAACCACCAACCTGTCTGACTGCAAGTGCTGGTTTTGGTTAAATCTGACTATGATATAGTAATAAAAATTATGAAATATGTGCATGTTACTGGCTGGATAGAAAACATTTTTGTGCAGTGCTGGAAAATGTATTAATGGCAACTATCTTGGGTGAGTGGACTCAAAGGACTTAAGGTGGAAAGTGAAAATACCATTTGCCCTTTGATTTCTGGATTCCACTCTTGATATTTTCAATCTTTCTGCTGCAGCTGAGGGATAGCTGCAGCAGAATAAAGCCTGAGGTTCATATTTAGTGTATTTGTTGGTTTTTGTTTTTTTCAATACCTGGAATTATTCAGAAAACAACTGAGATGGCAAAAGGAGACATTTCCTGCCGGTGTGTGCAGTGTTTTCCAGTCCCAGGGATTTGCACACTCCCTGTGTATTTTTCAGCACAGAAAAGTTCCCCTTGTAGCAAGTTTAAGACTACGAATAATATATTTTTCTTATTTGCCTGCTATCTCCTAGCTAATGCTCCATGGTTCCACAGACTGAATTCCACAGGCTGAATACAACAGTTTGGGACAAAAAAAAACCCAAACAAAACAAAACCAAAAATCAAAAAACCCCAGAAGATCAAGACTTTGCAAGTATAATTCTTCACTGAACAATTTTTCTTTCCAATCCATACTCTGATTTACATTTCATATCCCTACATTTCCACATTTGTCTGTAGTTTTTGCGGGGGACGGGGCAGGTATAAGTCCAAGGGTGTCAGGAACCCACACCTTAAAAAAGGAACCCACTAGGCTGCGGCAAAATATCCAAATATGGATAACATTGTAACCAGACCAGTGAAGAGATTTTTGCTTTTATTTCTAGCACATCAGTCTCAAAATACAAAATGGAGACATGACAGCTCACTGATCCACACCAAAAAATGTCTCCCCCAACAGTGCTGGTACAGCAATACATAAAATCATCTCAGACTAGAATTCAGCCAATCAGACACAGAAAACACATATTGACAAGCATTCTATCCAATCTTATAAAACATACGTAATCGTAGCTAAAACAAAGACTAGTTCATAGGAGACAAAGAACAAAGTTCTATTCATGCTAACCTTCTAAAGATATACATTAAATAACCTTGTTGCCATCCTAAAGCCAATTCCACAAAGACCTATTGTGGTTTGTCACGTCTACTGCTTGGGAAACTTTTCTGCTTGCATGGGAAACTTTTCTGCTGTATTTGCAATGCTAACAAAACTTCAGTCTGAGGCCTATACTTTTTTAACCATTTCCTAAAAACCCTCTAACCTTAAGGATTCCAACAGTTTTTCAGTTTGAAGTTTAGCAAAGACCATTGCTGGAGGATTCAAGGGAAGTGTTCCAATGAATAATTATTTTCACTCCAAAGAAACATGCCCTGTGTTGTTTGAACAAACAGTTGCTGTACCACTTGTGCCTATTTTCACCAGAGAAAGTGCCTAAAAGCTATTGAAGTATTATTTCCTTCTATACACAGAACTTTTTGCAAGCCCTGTCGGTGATTCCCTGTGTGAGCATCAGAAGAGTGGAAGAGGATCACATTTCTCACAGCAGGAAGGGGATGAAGGGGACGTCCTATCTTTGGAGGGTTTTTTGAGTTATTTCCCCCTTTCTGATGCCAGCAGCTGCAGAGCTGATGCTCATGTGAAGAAGGATGTCAGTGTGGCAGCCTGTAAAGGAGAGCGCAGGGTGTCTGAAGAAGCTCTTGAAAGCGGCATGAGAGAAACGTGCAAAGCCCCTCATAGCAACAAAACCATCTTAGATTAGAGAGAAACAATGGGAACAGGTCCCAGCCCAGCAGGGAACGGCAAGGTTTGTCTCTCAGCAGAGGGAAGATGCAGCCATGGCCAGAACCCATCAGAATGACCAAACTGAGTGCCCTGATCTGCTCTCAGCTCCTCCTGCCTGTGCAGCTCTGTTGCTGGGCTTGCAAGGGTTGCAGGAGTGAAGAGATAGACGAGAATCTTGACTCCGCGATCAGAAGGCTGGATTCATTATTTTAAGGTACATATTACATTATGACTATACTAAAAGGAATAGAGAGAAAAGTTCAGAAGCTTGCTAAGCTAAGAATAGAAAAGGAATGAATCAGCAAGGGAGGTTGTCGGGAGTTTAGTTCAAGCATGGCTTAAAGAAAAAGGCCATGAAGCCATGCAATTGAGTATTACCGCGCCTGAGTGGGCGCAGCTGGTGAGAGAGAGACGGTGAATCTTGTTTCTTGAATCAGAAGGCTTGATTTATTAATATATGATATATAATACATTATTACTATACTAAATAGAATATAGAGAGAGGTCTTGCAGAGCAGCTAGGCTAGCTAAGAATAGATAGAAAAGAATCCACAACAAAACTGTGGCCAAGGACTCAGTCCCCTGGCTTGCACTGGTGATTGGCTCTTAATTATAAACATAGAAAATGAGCCAATCAAGGTGTTCCTGTTGCATTCCCCAGCAGCTGATAATAATTGTTTACCTTCTCTTCGGGGGCCTCTGGCCTCCCGAAGATGCAGAAATATGAAAGAAAGGATTTCTGTGGAGAAATGTCTGTGACAATTGAGAGAAAAGTAAAAGGTAGTTGCAAAGCAGTTCCAAAAGCAGTTCCCAGCCTGATTTCTATAAACAATTAGACTCTCTCAGGCATCACTTTATAAACAATAAGGTTCTCAGGCAGTCTTCCCATAACAAGCAAAACACCCTCTCTGGGAAAAGATGGCACCCTGGGAACAGATGTGGAAGTTTTGGGAACCTCTCATATCACAGTGGGAACACTGGTTTTGTTTTGTGTAAACAATCAACGGTATTGTAAAACAAAAGGAGTGGTTGGAGTTTTCTCTGTTAGCCTATCATATACCTGGATTTTGGAATATGCATGAAGTTAATTAACACTGTTATTTAAAGTGACTGATCAGTCAATAAATCGGAGTTCGATGCATTAAAGGATGGTCGTCTCCCCTCACTTCAACAGGAGGTCTCTCCGATTCTCTCAGAGAGAGCTCAGTCTTTGATTGGCCCTTAATTGTACACAACCAACATGGCCCAATCACAGGGGCACCTGTTGCATTCCACAGCAGCAGATAACCATTGTTTACATTCTGTTTCTGGGGCCTCAGCTTCCCAGAAGAGGGAAAAATCCTAAAGAAAGGATTTTTCACAAGAGATGTCTGTGACACAGTTCAAGGAGGTGTTCACTGGATCACGCAGAGGATTCATCCTTCCATTCAGGAAAATAACCTGCCTTTTATTTTTTATTTTTATTTTTATTTCTTTTTGTTCAGGGTGTAAATCATTCTTTGTCTCCTCTCAGTGCAGAACTTTCCCGGATGTACGAGCTGAATCAATTTTAGGCAGAGGATTGTGAGTTTTGTGTGTTGGCATCAGGGCTTGGAGCTGGTTTCTGATGCACAGGTGAACTTGTCTGTGCAACTTCCTCATGAGAGGAGAGAATATTGTAACTTTTAAAACAATAAAAGGATGGGCACCTGAGAAACTGGAAAATGAAAGCATTTAATCTGTTTTCCCTTGCCTTATGTTCTATTCATGCTAATGCAGATCCAGACTTTTACTATAATACTTTAGTTAGAAAGCCAATCTAGAAAAGAACTGTGTCTAATTACTTTTTTTTTGGTAATTTTCTCCTTTTTTACCTGGTTGGATTCTTGCTGGTTTAGCAGCTTCCAGAGAGACATCTGATTATGGTCCAAATAGATAAAGGACCCAGAGACAACAGTGAGATGAGAGTCAGCAGGACTGGGAAGGAAGCAGTTTATCCGTGTTTGGGAAAAGAGAAATTTTTCCATGACTCTTTAAGATTTCAAATACTTTTTTAAAGTGATTTGTGTTGGAAATATAGTATAAGCTAACTCTGGAGGGAGGACTAAAAACCCCTCATTATTAACAAATTAACAAACTGCAATATGCTGTGGTAAGTAGTTATCCCTGTCTAGATTTCTATTTTTTTTCTCTTTCTTTCTTTCTTTCTTCTTTCTTTCTTTCTTTCTTTCTTTCTTTCTTTCTTTCTTTCTTTCTTTCTTTCTTTCTTTCTTTCTTTCTTTCTTTCTTTCTTTCTTTCTTTCTTTCTTTCTTTCTTTCTTTCTTTCTTTCTTTCTTTCTTTCTTTCTTTCTTTCTTTCTTTCTTTCTTTCTTTCTTTCTTTCTTTCTTTCTTTCTTTCTTTCTTTCTTTCTTTCTTTCTTTCTTTCTTTCTTTCTTTCTTTCTTTCTTTCTTTCTTTCTTTCTTTCTTTCTTTCTTTCTTTCTTTCTTTCTTTCTTTCTTTCTTTCTTTCTTTCTTTTTTTTCACACCATTTGCGAGGTAACAGAGTCATTCTTCCATGACTCTTCAATTTAAGATTTCAAAGAATTTTTTTAAGTGGTTTGTGTTGGAAATATGGTATAAGCTAACTCTGGATAGAGGACTAAAAATCCCTCATAAATTAACAAATTCTGATATGCTGTAGTAAGTAGTTATCTCTGTCCAGATTTCTACTTTCTTTTCCTTTTCCTTTTCCTTTTCCTTTTCCTTTTCCTTTTCCTTTTCCTTTTCCTTTTCCTTTTCCTTTTCCTTTTCCTTTTCCTTTTCCTTTTCCTTTTCCTTTTCCTTTTCCTTTTCCTTTTCCTTTTCCTTTTCCTTTTCCTTTCCTTTTCTCACCATTTGCCAGGTAACACAGTCATTTTTCCATGACTCTTTAATTTAGGATTTCAAAGAATTTGTTAAAAATGATTTGTAATGGAAATATGGCATGTTAACTCTGGATAGAGCATTAAAACTTCCTCATAAATTAACAAACTTCAATATGCTGTAGTAAGTAGTTATCCCTGTCCAGGTTTCTACTTTTTTTTCTTTCTTTCTTTTTTTTTCACACCATTTGCCAGGTAACAGAGTCATTCTTCCATGAGTCTTCAATTTAAGATTTCAAAGAATTTTTTTAAGTGGTTTGTGTTGGAAATATGGTATAAGCTAACTCTGGATAGAGGACTAAAAATCCCTCATAAATTAACAAAATCTGATATGCTGTAGTAAGTAGTTACCTCTGTCCAGATTTCTACTTTTTGCTTTCACACACCATTTGCCAGGTAACAGCTCCTGGCAGAGCACAGCACTTGTCCTAAGATTCATGAAAACTTAATGGAGCTTGATTTCAAAAGCGCAGAGACAAAAATAGGCGGTGGAAAAATATCTTAACACGGAGAGTTTTGTAAAAGCCTCCCGTGTCTCATAAGATAATATCTTACAACATCAATTTTGCCCTTGTTTTCTGTTAGCTCCATCCTGCCACATTATCTTTTAATGAATCTCCCGTTTTGCTGACCTGACTAGCGACAAATCCATTTTCCTGTTTCAGGAATTGAGTAGGAACAAGCTGCAGGAGACGTCCAGATTTGCAGATAGCATCCAGCCACGAGGCCTCTGCTCCTTGTAAATCTCCCAAACGAACAGGCTGAAATCTCCCCTGCTGCCATTCTGGATAACCCCAAAATATCATGGCTGGGGTGGAAATGGATGAACAAGACTAAATTCTGCCACCTGGAAGGATTTATCAACTCAAGCAAAAATGGATAAAAAAGACAATAAGGAGAAATATCCATGGTCAGGATGCTGGTCACTGACAGGAGTGGTAGATCAGGTCCCCTGTTCTCCATCCTCCCTCCTGCTCTGTTTTTAACTCTGACATCCTTCGCCTGAATTTTTGTAATTTTTGTAAATTTAAGTAGACATTGGCAGAAGTTTTCCTCCTAAGGTGTTAAAAAATTTCAGCTTTTACCATCCATTCTTAAATATCATACTATGGCAACATTATAATCATTCCAATTTCATTTTCTGTGTACACTGGAGCCTGGAGAGCTGTGTGCTCAAAGATAATTTTCATTGCTAAGAATAAAGTATCACCATTTTTTATAGTGCAGATATCCTAATAATAAAAAAATATATTGTCTCTACTTGGAATAGTTAAGTACACTTTAATTAAATGAAAACCTCTGAGTTTGTAAATGATTTGAAATCCTTCTGTACCAAAGCCATTTATGGGATATTTGGTCTTCCCAAGATTAAGGCGTTTATGCTTGTACAAAAAATTTTAAAAATCACTCAGAAAATACAATTTAAAAGCCTCTAGGGGTAGTAGAGCACAGATGTTTTGAAGATCATTGCTTAGATCAACCCCAAAGTCATCTGAGCCTTATTTTGGATCGGAACTAAGAACTCGGATTTGTCTCCTGGTCACTATACTGGAACTTTGGAACAAAACAAGTTTTATTCCTGTGCTATTTCTTACCTATATTACCAGTATGCAGGTCAAAAATGTACCCAAGCAAGAGCTTTAGGGGGCATGTAAAGGATAATCTGATTTTTAGAAAGAAAAAAAAATCCAGAAGAAAATCCAGCAGTAGAAAGATCAAACTGGGCTAATAATTTAGCCCCCTTAGTTAAGGACAGTCTGGAATACATTGCTCAGAATTCATGGCAGCATTTAATTTTATCTTTACATAAGGTGACAATCTCCCAGGCTGAGTGAGTGCATCTGGGCTCCTTCCATAGCAAATGCCCTGGAGAATCAGCTGGTGGTGTATTTTAGTTAATAATGCATTTATTAGCAGAATTTGAATAATTCAGAAATTTATAGCTGGGAGTGAAGGGAGTTGTTTTCCCCTGACCTGATATAATAACTTCGTTAACAAGCGGCTCCTCTGCCACAGGTGCCCACCAATAAAACCAATATAATGACATTTATCTTCCCTTCAAACATCAATTAATGTTTTCCCTCTGTCAGAAACTTCATGAAGTCCCTTAGTCCCAGCTCTGGATGGGAAATAAACACTTCCATGGACTCTGAGGTGTGTTAGGCTGCCAATCTCCATAAGCTGGAGCTGTACTCTGTTTTCTTTTTCCATGGCTGTTTTTTCCCTAAATGACATGAATGAGAATTTAATACCAGAGAAAACAAACAGGTATTTAATTAGCAAAATGTTTTATTTCTTGTGCCAAATATTTGATCCCTCCTGTATCTACTTTCCATATTTTTGGATGTTTTAAAGAGAAAGACAGAGAGAAAACTCAAATAAACCGGATGGAGTTTTCTCTGTAACATCCATATCTGACAAAGTTACTTAACAAGATTTTTGCTGTAGTGCTTTTCCACCCAAAACCAGCTAAAACCTATCTGCAATTTATTAGCTTTTAAAAATTTCTGTTACCTTGTTTTTCTGTTTAGGGAATTTACAAGTGGCAAGAGCAGGGCAGGGAATCCAATAAGTTTTGAGCAAAACAGTAATCCTGAGAGAAGGATCTCAGTAAATCCCATTTTTATTTTAATTTCTTAGATATGGGGACAAATGTGAATACTTTACAAACAAGATACTGGGCTTTACACCTGAGACTGGATCACTATTAAAAACTATTAGATCTTCCCAAAGTAGCTGGATAAATGCACATACAGCTCAGCTGTGCCACAAATCAACATTTTGTATTCAGCGTGCTCGTGCTGATCACAGTTTTCAGTCAGGTCAATCTCATCTGCTTTGTTTACTAAACACCACATGTATCACACCATGCCAGTTTTTATTGATTTGAATTTCACTCAATTCCACTAAATGCTACAAAATGCTGTGGCTGAGTCTGGCACTTCAGATTAAAGCTGCCAAGAGTTGCACATAAACAGCAATATTTTTAAGTTAAATAAAAAGTATTTAAGAGCTGCTGTGACAGCAGGCTGATTGGTCAGTGCAGAGGAGGCTCTCATTCTTAGCTTGTGTTCTTTGTCATATTCTGTGTTTCCAAATTGTGTCTGGGCCTAAAAATCATCATCTAAACTCAGTCCAGTATCTGAAACATTGCACTGTATGCTGCTAAAATGCAACTGTGTAGGTCAGCTGCAGAGAGGGAGAATAAAAACCAAAAATAAACTTGAGGCTGTTTAGCACAATAAATGCAAAGGGATTCACCTGCCAAGGAGCCCCAGCTCAAATCCTGCAGGTGGTGACCACACCAGGGCCATGGCAAACACCCTCTGGAAAGGTTAACACAGCTTTTTATAAAAGTCAGCTGGTCTGGGCTGCTGGGCTCTTACCACCCTGGGCCTTTCATCCTCCCTGGGTCAGAACCATAGGTCTCATACAAAGCCAAAAGTTCAGGATTTGAAAATGTCAGAGGTGTTTGTGAGAATTATTATGAGACTCCAGGCAGTCAAAAATTTTTTCTGGTTAGTTCCTTGTTAGAGATGTTATTTCTTTAGGAAAAACCAAACCAAAAACCCAAAAAACACCCCAAAAAACCCAAACAAACAGCAAAAACAACAACAACAACAAAAGCAAAAAACCCACAAAAATAACCCAACCAAAAAAAACCCAAAACAAGCAAAACAAACAAAAAAACCCCAACCAAACTAAAAAACCACCCCCAACAACAACATCAAAAAAAGGTTCTGTGTGTTCAAACCCAAAATTTATAATTCTATTTAGAGACAAACAATTTGGAACCGAAACTCCATTTTTGAGTGAGCATCAGCCAAATCTCTTCCAATCATTGCTTGGAATGCAGTCAGACAATCCTTTCTGAGATCGTGCTGAGTTTTCCGCAGTGCTGGCACACGTAGTCCCAGGTGAACTCCAGTGATGGGTCGTTGGTTCCATGAAAATCAGGGATCAGACTGCTTTGCTTCTCACTTGTATCTCATTGCCTGAGCTGACTCGGCCAAGCTCCCTCCATATGAATCTTTCCACACTCATCACTTACATAATTAATGTTAAATTATTGGGGTGTCAGTCATGAAGTTCCTCCCAACTGGTTGACCTCGTTTGACCTGCAAATCTTCCATAAGTGCAAACCAGACCCATGAACTCACCTCAAGTTCATCCAGCTTTACTGAATTCAAGGGAGCTCCAAATTGGGTAATTGTGGTGCCAAGTTTAACATTTTACATCTGGGAGAAACCAGGCAAGTCTGAAAGTGAAGTGTTAAAGCTTCCATTGCTTTCCCAAAAAAGGAAATTATTTATTTAGAGAAATATTTTATTGTTATTATTTATTTAGAGATAATAATAATAAAATTAATCTTTTATTTTTATTGTTATTTTTTTCAGAGGAATAAGAAATTGCCAGTCCTCAGCTGAGTACCTCAGCATCTGTTATGAGCAGCAACACACAATCTGGAAAAGAGGAATCAGGATCTCAGCTCCTGAGTGCCCTGAAAAGCTCTGTACAATTTCGCCATCTCCTCCCAGGCCTGGGCACACAGAACAGCCCAGCGAGAACCCAGCCCTCCTGCACTGTGCTCTCGTCCCCTCCGGAAGGTGTATTAGAAAATATATCTGAAAAAATTGGATAATCACTGCCCTGACGTTTTGTTTGCCATTCCTTTTAAACCTCACAAGAATTGTGGCCAATCCCCATGAAAATGCTGATTTTTAAAATTGGAAAGCAGATGGTTAAACCAAAGCCCACCTCCTCAACAGAGGCAGAAAAATCACCAATCTCTACTGCATCCCCTCGGGTTCATTCACCATTGGGCTCCTGGGTGGCAGAATCACTGTGCTCAGATTTTCCGGAGGCTACTTTGCCTATATTAACCTCCAAAATAGATCTTTTAGGATTATTAGACAAATTACTCCATTTATATTTCTTTGTCTCATTTGCACCTGCTCTCCTGCATTGCCTTCAGTTACAGAGCTCACAGTGAGGCTTTCCTGAGGTAAAATGAAATACAGGACACAGGAAAAGGATTTTTTGTGTGTTTGAGACAGAGAAAAGTGAAATGCGTTTGCTTACAACAAATATCCCTAGGTTAATAAAACAAACTCAAAATTGCTTTTCATCCCAAAATCAAATATTTAATTTCAAATTCTTTAAGTATTAACCCTTCAATTTATTTAATATTTTAAATGGAATTTAATATTTAAAACAATTTTTTATACCACCAACATAAAGCACCATGAATTCTTTAATATTTATTATGAATTTTTAATACAAATTTGCTCCCTACCTTTTACCAACTAGTTGGAATAATGTATCCTCCTCAGATAAATTAAATTTTGAAACTATTTACTCCTCTATATGTAAATAAAATGGATAGTTATTCAAACTCAGCACAACTGAAGAGAAAAATAGTATTTTTTCTCTTTGGCTTGTATTTGAAGAGTTATTGTGATGTTCCAAGTGTAAAAAAACCCACCAGAAATAACAACAACACTCCTAAATAATTAAATAATTTTTTTTTGCTTTATTTGCCTATATTTCAACAGACAGTGATATTGATTTCAAAATAAAATCTTCTAACTATAACGAAGACATTTTTTTTAACCTGAACATTAATTCCCAAGAGAAGAATGTTCACGGTCACACAAAATCTTTTTTTGGCATCCTGGAGGCTCCAGTTTATGTGACTTTAGTCACTGATTTCTTTTACAGAGATACCCTGAGAGTCATTTCAAGAGGCATTTGTGTCATGCTGGGAGCCAGCAAAGCACTTAACTGGGTGTATTTAATAAAATGCATTGAAATCACTGTGCCAGCCTGCAAGCTGGAATATAAGAATGTCCTCAACTGCTCTGATGAATTACAGCAGATCAGAAGTTTTATCATCACTGGAGTCTGGAGAGGTCTTCAAATTTGTCACTTCTTCCCTCTTCTTAGGCTGTTAAAGTGAAGCTTTATAACTGGAAGGTTTTTATTGTATTTGCAGGGATGCCCCAACGAAGGCAGGAATGATGAATCTGACTCCATGTTCTCAGAAGGTTAATTTATTATTTTATGATACTATATTATATTAAATAATGCTATACTATACTAAAGAATACAGAAAGGATACAGACAGAAGGCTAAAAAGATAATAATGAAAACTCCTGACTCTTTCCAGAGTCCTGACACAGCTTGGCCCTGAGTGGCCAAAGAGTGAAAACAATTCCCAGCAGAATGCAATGGAACAATCACCTGTGGGTGAACAATCTCCAAACACATTCCACATGAGCACAACACTGGAGAAGCAAATGAGATAAGAATTGTTTTCCTTTTTCTCTGAGGCTTTTCAGCTTCCCAGGAGAAAAATCCTGGGTGAAGGGATTTTATCAGAGAATGTGAATGTCACAGGTTTTGGACTGTGATCCGTCACTGGAAGGATGTGGGATGTGAGATCACTTGATCATTCAGTTTTAACTTTTAAATAACAGTAACAGATTTTTGCAAACTGTCCTCCCTTTGGCTGTCTGCAAAAGTGATTTCTAGCCCAGCAGTTGCTTTGATGGGGTCACCAGCTGCTCTTTTTGTCAGCAGGTCAAAGCCAGGTGAGGTGTGACATCCTTAAGCCAGCCTCTATCTCCAAAGCTTTAAATCTGTAGGGCTGGGCTCTGTGCAGGAGGTGAGCATAGAGTCATTCTGCAGCCTTGGGGAGCTGGTGGGTTTGAGCAGTGCTCCAGCTCTTGGCACAATCCGTGGAGTTTTGTACACATTAAGTCCCTCAGTGCCTCCAGGGTGGGAGGTTTGTAGCTTTTGAGCAGAACAGAGCAGCCAGACCCTGTTTGCTTTCCCCGAGCACAACTGCATGGTGTTCACTCACTCTTTTATAAAATCATGGAATCATGATTTTGGCTGGGGGGATCACAGAGATCACGTAGTTCCAACCTCACTGCCACAAGACACCTCCCATTATTCCAGGCTGCTCCAAGCCCCATCCAACCTGGCCTTGGACAATTCCAGGCATGGAAGTGCTTTCCACAGCTTTTTCGGGCACCGTGTTCCTCAGATGCATTGGTACACCAGCCCTAGGGTAAGGAGGAGGATGAGCGCGGAGGTTCAGGTTCAGGCGGCGGTAGGGGATTGTAGTGGGGTGGCTCACGGTAGCCGGAGGAGTAGAGCCATTTCTGAGTCCAATAGGAGGAAGAGGATGGCTACTAAGAAGAAGCAGATTGAGAAGGGGAGTCGAGCAGATCCTAGGGGGTCAAATCCACATTTGTATGGGGATAGTTTCTCTGAGTCGCGGGTTGTTTGGGCGAGTCGAAAGTTTAGTGCAGTCAGGAGGATGCTTAGGGTTAGCAATAGGGTTAGTATGAATAAGATTATGTTTATTACTCTTCTCTGGATTTAAACCAGAATCCAAGGATTGGAAGTCGATCGTAATTAATACACTAGAAGAGTAAGATCCACATCAGTAGATAGAAATGTAGAGGAATAATCACATAACGTCTACAAAGTGTCAGTATCAGGCAGCTTCTCCAAGCCCCATCCAACCTGGCCTTGGACAATTCCAGGCATGGAAGTGCCTTCCACGGCTTTTTTGGGCACCCTATACCAGGTCCTCCCCACTCCCACAGAATTTCTTCTCAATACCAATCTAGACCTATTTTCACACTGATTTCATTGATCCACTGCCCTGTCTCAGTGCTGTGTAACACCTGAGCAATACTTATGGTGTCAAGATCACTGAAGGCATTGTTCTCTAATAAATTGATAGAAACAGAAATTAATTATCCAGAGGATGACTTGCCGTGATCTCAGTCACCAGGAGTGAAACACATCTGCTTTTAGCTGAGTATCTAATGCCAGAAGAGAGGAAAAGGGTAAATCACCTCCTGGGATACTTCTCTCTGGTGCCTAGCAAAGACTTTAGCTAAAACACATAAATCTAGAGACAGCAGTGGCAGAATTAATCAGCTGCAAGGCCAAGGCATAAAGAATATTTAGATATTCTGCTCCTATCAACAAGTTATGCAACCAGGTGTATAATTATTTGAGCTAACGGGCACTTTTTGTGATATTTTTCATGGCAACTAATAAGACTAAAGGTAGAGATGACTACAGAGAAAAATCTGAGGGGGTTTTGTCTTTTTATCATAAAATTCCATACATCACACAGTATTTTTTATTCCATTATTCTTTTTTACCATGGAACATTGAATGTGGATGCTCTAGAGAAATTCTTGCCTTACAATAGATTGAAATTGAAAAACATTAAAGTTTATGGCAATAATTCTTCAAATTATAATTGCCTTTCCATACCAGGGACATTTTTTTTTTCGTGTGAAGCTATCAAATGTTTAATAGCAGACCTTTACATAAAAGCAATTTTATTAAACAAAATGTAAAAATACAGCTGCTCACATTATTGGTATCAGTCCCTTGGAAGCTGGCTGGTAGTGCAATTACTGCTTATTTCTAAGGGAGAAGAATAGAATAACTTTAGGAAATATATTATTTTATATATTTTTCAATATAATATAAATGTAAATGTAAACAAATTATTCCTGGGGGGGAAAAAATGACAGCATGTAAAGAACAAAATAGTGGTTTCTAGTTTATGGCTGCAATATTCTCATCTGCTACATTTGTTCACCCACTCCAGCAAGAGGCTGAGCACTGTGAGAGAGTGACAGGGAGCTCTGGGAGACCTTTGGGGAAGGTGTCTCAGGGAAAAATGCTTTTGGGAAGTTGTCTCAGGGGAAAAAATGCTCTGCTCCAGCTCATCTCCTCTCTTTCCTGTGACAGCAGACCTACATCTCAGAGAAGGAAGCCTCAACACCTCCTGGCAACAAACCATCTGCTCTGTAAAGCTGCAGGTCAGAGCTTTGCTGGGAGATTTTCAGCGGTGTGATGGGAAATTCTCAGCAGTGGTGCAGAAGTCGCCCTGCAGAGCCAATGATCAGTCATTGAATTTTCCTCGTGCTTTTAAAAAAAGCCTGAAGACTTTTTCATTTTTTTCATGTTTTAGATAAAACACAATGGAATGAGGAATTGGTCACAAGTTTGCAGCTTCCGAGGGTTTTATGTGGGAGCCTCAAAAAAAAAAAAGAAAAAAGAAATGTGATAATGTTGCAAAGAATTAAGTTAGTCTGATGGCAAATCCCTTAAAAGAGGAATTCTTCAATAGAAACTTGTGGCTAAATCCTGGGTTATCAGCATTGGCAAGAAGGAGATTCTTACTGCATGTAGTGTGGGAGAAATGCTGAAAGTACATAACTCCATCTTTTTTTTCTGTTTGTTCACTGACCTTCTCATCAGACATTTCTTTTAATTATGAGGTTTTGCTTTTCCTTCTAAGCCCAAAGCAGAGGTTTCCCTACTCACATATCAGGAAATGCTTTTCTGAGCAGCTTGGAAATGGCTGTCTGAGCTGGACTTTGGGTTTGAGAGATGCTTCTGCACGGAAGTACAGGATGAGTGAGGGGAAGGTTGCAGGCTCCAGGGTTTGTGAGGCACAGAATATATCGTGTGTGTCTGGAGAAAAGGGCCAGTGCCAGCCACTGGACCCATTCCCAGGCTGCTCTGCATCCCCTGTCTCATCAGGAATAACCTGCTTTGCTTCCCTTAGTTTATTCATGCTGTCAGGGATGGCACATGGACAGGGCAAACTGCTGGACATGACAAAGAAACTGCTGGATGTGACACACAGAATTATCTCAGGATAAGACAAGATGTGACTGTGAGGGATGATGGAGTTCAGAGTGGTGAGAGGGGAAATTATGGCAGTAAATTAGCAAAGTCCATGGATAATGAGAGGGGAGTATTTGGGACCTTTCTAGGAATGAAGCCTTACAGGAAAATCAAGGCAACATGTTTCAGGTAACTATTAGGATTTGTACTGTGTATTGACAAGTTTTTCTCTCTTCTCGAGCTTATTATTCCAGTGCTTCCAGTTATTCTATATGGTAACACTTCAATATTTACAAGCTCTATTGATTGCTTATATTTTTTCCAGTGATACATCAGAACCCACCACTGCTAGAACATTAATTTGCACAGGCAAGACAAATGCACACGTGGAAAAAATGAGATATTAATGAAACCAACACCTCAGGCTGTGTGTGCCTATAGTCAGTGATGTAAAATGTATTGTCTAAGTTGCTCTCAATTCTAGTTCTTCTTGCCTGAAAAATTATACCTATCTCTATCTATATCTATCTATATCTATATCATCTATATCTATATCTATATCTATATCTATGTCTATATTTATGTCTATGTCTATATCATCTATATCATCTATATCATCTATATCATCTATATCATCTATATCATCTACATCATCTATATCTATATCTATATCTATGTCATTATATATTTATTTTACATATATATTTTATATAAACATAATTTTGTTTTTTGTGTTATGGAGGAATAATAACAAGAATTCTTCCTAATGCCTCCCATAACTCGATGTAATGAATTATATATTATTGAAAAAATGAATGAACCGGAGAACTGAAAGTACTGTGGGCAAAGAAGGACAACTAAATTAATCCTATTTTAAATTCATTTCAAATACTAAACTTTCTAACCTTTCTATTGTTTTTGATAAACAGGCTAAAAAATAGTGAGGTGGACAGGAAAAGAATGGCAAAATGAAGCCTTAAAATCACTTTTTAAACCCATTATTGTCGCACTACTCAAATTCTTACTCTCACACACTTAATTTTTTTTTTAGCCAGCTGGAGAGAGAGCATAATCTTTCTAGGCAAAGACCTAAAGGGGTGAGGACAAAAGACTAAATCTTTTTGCTGAAGAGCTCCCTTTTTGCCAGACTTACAGAGAATTTTCTCTACTATTCCTGCCCTCAATCAGGAGGTCGACATAGCCCTGACCCTGCACATGCTGAGCTGTTCTCCTGCAGATTTAAATAAAGCACCCCAAAGGAAATTCTGCAGTGGAGCCACAGAGCACAGGTGATTCTTCCTTTTTAAAGTTAGTATTCAGGTAAGTACTGCAGACTTTAATTGTAAGAAGGTTCAGGTATTATTGTGAGGTCTTGACATGAAATAGCATCTATAGATTTGGGTTAACTTCAGTGACCCACTAGCTAAGGATTAAATATGCTAAGAATAGTTAGGAATAACTCATTTTATAGAGGAATAATAAGAGGAGAATAAATTGTGACTCAGTACTGAACTTGAATTTGAAATATGGTTCATTTTTAAAAAGAAACTGTGCAAGGGTGATAGAGCTGCTGTAGAACAGAATCTGTCATTTCAGAAATGCAATTAAGTCATCTTACTCTGTCCTCTTGGGAGTAAAATTTCCATTTAAGCAAAACACATCTAGGCAGCACATGCAGTGAAAAAAAAAGTCCAAAAGGAGTAAAAGAAACATTGGAGGTCTGCTGCATATTTTGAAAGATGAATTTTGTCCATAGTGTGAAAGTTAATACAAAATGATCTCCTGTTCTCAGAATTCCATTTAGCTTTCATTGCTGAGCCTGACCATGTGTGATAATACATTAATGCTGGCTTTGGACTCAGTCCTTCCAATAGGAAATTCTGGTTTTACCCACAGCCATCAAAATAAAAATCCAGCAGTGGAGGCCAGAGCCCATGGAGCTGTTTAGTCAAAATATAATCTATTGATTTCATTAAAATAGATTCTAATGACCCCTCAATATTAACAATCATATTGAAAGGAAGATTTCAACTCTAAAGACTCAGTGCTGTATAAAACAGAAGATTGTCTTTCTGCAGGGACAGACTAGCAATAATGAAGGTATCACAGAATTATTTGATGAGGCTGTAAGCTGTACCTTTTTGAAAACGCCTTGTTTATTTTCTGTGAAAGTGCTTAGTTAGGAAAGGCTTTTCCCTCCAGGAACACAATGTTAAAATTTGCATAATGATCCCTTTTTTTCCCAGCAGTTGTAATTATTAATCTTTATATCTCAGTCACGATGAACATGAAAGACCCTGTAAACCTGTCAGCAATACAGTGCTGAGCTCGGCCCATCACAGAGAATAGTGTTTGGTGTTACCTCTGGCTCTGTGGACCTTGCAGGACACAAAAGTGGTTCCACACAGCTGAACCAATTACCATGATATAAAGCATGAAAAAAAGAATTCCTTTCATAAAAGAGTTCTAATGGCACTCGTCACTGCAATTTCTGTCCAGCATGGATTTCTTTCTGGGACACAGTAGCAATGTTTTTGTGAGGACAGGGTTTGAAAGGAAAACCAGTGTCCAAGGATTATTTACCAAATTGTAGCAGAACCAATTAAGTAATTGGAACAGGAAACCATAGTTTGCCAGAAAAATAGTTTGTGAGAGACGGAAAAAGATCCAGAACAAGCAAGCAGTGGACAAAAATTTATTATAAACGAGAGGAAATGGAGTGTGCAAAAAAAAAGTGGTTTAATTTCTGTCTTGGAGACAGGGACAGGAACCCAAATTAACCTGAAATCTTCAAAATTCCAGATGAGAACCACGATCAAAGCCTCACTTTCTAGCGAGAGGTGGCTAAGGTACCCCCTTCTGCTTGCTGGGTGCTCATTAATGGTTATTGACAGACATTTTTGTCCCCAGTTAGTTAACAGCCTCCTACAGACTTACTCCTGCTAGTAAAGTACACTTTCTCCCTCCCAAAACAACCCGACTGTGAATCTCCAGACTGATCCAACATGACTCAGTTCTGTCCTAATACAGGCACAACCAAAAGCCAACACGAATATATTACACCCATAGCCCACAGCTAGTATAAGTTTTTTCCTCTTAATTAAAGAGCTGTGGAACTCTTACAACTCTCTTAGTCCTGTGTTTGAGTAGGAAACTCTTCATCAAGTGCTACTAAAAACTAAATTTGTCTGCAGCGGAAAGAGCTGAAATATGAAAATTCAGGACCAAAAATGACAAGGGATCTGCAGTAATTAATAAGCACCTAATCCAGAAATGGCTGGGAAGTAAGAAAACCTTACTAACCTTTCATGTCCTGGTATGTGCAGAAATGTGAAAGCTTTCAAGGCACCTGCAGTTCTTGAGCTGTGAGCTGTCCACCAAAAAAGGCAGAACTGGTATAAAGAAGACTGCAGAGTGCAGCTGTTGTTAAACCACAAGAGTGAGGGGAGGTTTGTGAAAGACAGAAAATAATAATAATAATAATAATAATAATCTGCATTTGCAAGGAAAAGGAAATTTACACACCACTCCTGCCCTTTGTATTCCCTGCTGCTCAGCTCCCCGTGAGGTTATGTTGACCAGGCTGCAATTCCATAACTCCTGGCTCAAGGCTTTTAAAATACTGTGTGGAAAACCAGAATGCCTAAGAGAGCATCCCGCATTTCACTGAGGGCCACCAAGAGTTTGATGCTCCAATTCACAGTTTTAGGGATCAAAGTTTTCACACTGCATTCAAGACTAAGTAATTAATTGCACTGAAAGTTTAGTATTAAACTAGTTCTTTACTCATTGTTCATACTTTTTATTCAAGTGCAAATCATTACCTTCACTCCACCTTATTTAGAAAAGCAGAGAAAATATTTCTAACTCAGGCTTTAAGCAAAAATGCAAATTCAAACACACCACATTTCTTCCCAGCCTTAGGACTTTTTTGCTGTATAATAAACCATTACTTCAAATGCAACATTTCATCTAGAAAACACTGTAGCCACATTTTCTTATTCAAAATGATAATATTTTTTATTTAAAATATAAATCAAAACAAGAAGACACTTGACCAATGTTCTATAGGAAAGCCAAGAAAACACATTTTAAATGAGTGTTTGAGGAGTTTAGGTTTCTTCTTCTGATTGTTGATTTCTGTGCACCAATTTCAACATGAGAATCATACAAATATATGTATTAAATATGCTGATTTGAAGACAGCAGGATTATCTGAGCATTGCTCTCAGTTTCAACACGTCTTAAAAGAAACTAAGACAACGTTCAGTTGTAAGAATTGCACGAATAAATCTGTTAAGCAGTTTAAGAAGCATTTAATTAGTGGAGCATACATAAAATTGAGCCTCTCTAACAAGGAAAATGGAACAAGAACTTAAATCTCATTGGCATTTTGTTATCTCAGAGTGACGAGAGCTCTGCCTTGTTTTGCATCTAAATTAAAACCAGTTTTATTCAGAACAGGTGAAATCCTGATTCCATTAAACCAGGGGAGCGCACATGGTGTCCACAACATGGTTCAGGAATTTACCCCTTCACTTTTTTAACATCCAGAGGCTTTCACAAATGATTATGTAAAACCTTCTACGTACTGCAAAATGTACTAATTTGCAGATACAGGAAGCAATCTCATTTCCCACCATTATGACTGCAACCTGCAATTGTTGCTTGGAGAGTCTGGCTGATTTTGTTGATTTTTCCACATGTGGATAAAGATTAAAGCTGCTGCATCAGTCATACCCTGTTTTATGAAATAAAATTCATCAACAACAGCAGCAGTTGGATGCATAATCAAGATAATGTTGTCATAAAAGTGTAGAATAGACAAAATGTTCCCTTGGCTATGGCCTGGATAAAGCCTCTTGCCTCACTTGGGGTTGACACATGAAACTCAGTCCTAGGAGCCTTCCTTTCAAGAAGTTATTTAATATAAGGCTGGGCAATTTGCTCATGTAGAAGAAATCTGATGGTTCATGTAATTACCTTAAAGTAAGCATTTTCCATTAAAAAAATTCTTATTTTCAACACACAACAGCTTGTATTTGGTATTTTCACAGCACACTAACCTGGATGTGAGATATCCAGAGAGAGCAACACATGAAGGGAAACCACCTTGTGCAGGAGATTGGGAGCTTGAGAAACTTGATCCTAAGATTGCAATTTACCATTTTGGAAAGTCAAGTGCAATCTGGCATTTTCACTTGTTAAGTTTCAACAGAATTTCATTTCATTCTCTACATCCCTGGATCATGTCTCTTTATTCTCTTTTCCCAACATTTCTCTCCCTTCTTCTCCCATTAAATATACACATATATTTTGTCTCTAGAGGAAGGAATTATGCCCTCTACATACGTAAAATAGAATTTATAGTTTCTGTGTTTTAAAATAAGCACGTCTGATTACAAACAATAAAAGCTGTTCAATACTATTTAAAAGCTTAGACACATAAATCCCTCCAAAAATGCATGAGGGTAAAGGCCACATCCAAAAAGTCTGAGGTAATAGTTCTTTTTTCCCATATAGTTTCTTTTCCCCTATATCCATTGCTATGAATTTCAATAAAAAATATTTTGGTAGTATATCTTGTACCAAGCCTTGTGAGATTCCTTCAGCAAGTAGGTCTATTATAATAAGAATGAGCAAACAGGCAGAACAAAAATTGTGATTGGAAACTGATTCCCAGCTGATTTATGTGCATATTTTCTATCCCAGTGAAAGATGGAGAAATGAATGCTTTTCAGAAAGGCACTCTCACAGTGGACAGCCTTAGAGGACAACTGAGGGTATGTCTCCAGATCACAGGAGGTGTGATGGTTTCTACACCACCAAAATGGGGCTTTCCTGCTTGCTCTCAGAAAAAAAGAGTGATTAGAGATATCAGAGGCAGTCACTGGGGCTGGTTTCTTGTTGTAGCACTGTTAGGAGGATCCTGAGAGAAAACTGCAAGCAAGCTTCTAAGTGTCGGCTATAGATCATGTAACATTTATAAGCAACTCCATAAAACAGGATAACTAACTGGAGAAAATGAGAAATTTAAATATTTCATGTCAATTTAAAAGACCTTAAAAAACAACAACAAAAAAATTGAAGAGACAGTTTCAAGAAGAAGAAGAAGATAATAGTAATATATTCACATTGTAAGTCATGGTAAAGGGAGGATAGAGAAATATCACCAAAATATAACTTTCAGTGTAGTTGCAACACTTCGTGTTTAAGAGTTCATGATCTGAAAGCCACAAGTTCAAAAGGTGTCCCA
Source organism: Ammospiza nelsoni (assembly GCF_027579445.1). Classification (NCBI taxonomy): domain Eukaryota; kingdom Metazoa; phylum Chordata; class Aves; order Passeriformes; family Passerellidae; genus Ammospiza; species Ammospiza nelsoni. The sequence goes on from NC_080636.1 coordinate 2,937,574, forward strand.
AAGAATTAAGAATGGGTGGGCCTCGTTTTTACATGACTTGGAAGACATCTAAGGGAAAGGAAGAGCTTTATCAGTCAGGGGCATCCTATCTCTCATCTCTTCTATTGTTGTAGTCTTGGATATAAGTACAAGAACCCTTTAGAAAAGAGAAGGTTTTCTGCCCTTCTCACCTCTTCTTTCTTCAAACGGTCGTGCAGATCTTAAAATACGAATCAAAACCCATGGGGGCCAATTTTTCAAAATGGAGAGGCCGACTTCCACCTCTCGACTTTGCCAAGTGAGAGTTCAATGAGTTTCCTCTGAAGGGAAGAGAGCCCCGAGCTCACCCGTGGATCCCGAGCGCGGCGGTGGCCGCAGGTCTCTGAGAGCCTCTTCCAGGAGCAGCTTTGTTCTGGGGCTCACAGAAAGTCAAACGCCCACCTGGTTTCGTGTTTCACAATGCTCACTTTCCAGCTCAGAGCCACCACTCTCACTGGCTGCTCTGTGCAATGGTCTTTCCCTTCTCTGCAGCCGCGATTTGTGCGTAAGTAAATCTCATTTATGCCGCCGATTCAGTGCTTGGGAGGAGAGTGTTTCTTCCAGATGAATCTTTCTGCACGTAATTTAGGGTGATATTAAACTCGTATTCCACCATATTCCAATGCTGCCCAATTTAATATTGTGGTACCCCAAACCCTGGACCTTTTTGTACGCTTAAAATTGGCCCCTTGAGCCAGACTGCTGCCGTATTGCCATTGCACAAAACACGCCAGCCAAATTCAATTTTCATTATTCAGTTAAGCTGTGGTTTTGACCACAGACTGATTTTGGGACACTGCAAATTTCTTGCAAGTGTGAGGATTTGATAAGTTTAATAGAAATTGAGGTTAGTCTTAGATTCCCATCTGCTCAAAAAGTAAGACTGTTTTTCTTCTGCATTAAGATTGAAAATTTGTAACTCAGTTTCCTAAATGGGAACAGGAAGCAGAACTATGAAATTTTACTAGATTTCTAGAGTCTATAAATTAAACTTTTGGCCTGAATGGAAGAGCAATATTCTTAAAATGCTTGGATGCAAACATCTTTTCCAGAACTATTTTTTACCTTCTGCAGGTATGTGATAGCTTGTAAATGATGGTGATATTTTAAATGTTATTAAACTCAGAAATACTTCCTCAATGTCCTAACCCTCTGCCACAGAAAAGTCAGTAATTTTTTATCTGGGAAGCATGAGTTACTTGCTGCTTGTATATTAATCGTTCATGTTCATAATTCGATTTTTTGCATTCACCAGAATTCTATATAATTTGAGGGTCTACTTTTGAAGCATATGTAAGGTTTTTCCCCATCCTGCTTTATAATATTTATAATTATTAAGCAATATTATTATACAAATTATACCATATGAAGTATTATACATTTTATAGGTATAATTAGATAGGCATAAGTATTTTATATGTATTTTATGTATTATAGAAATCATTGCCAAAATAATAAAAGCTGCATTATTCATGACTGAAAGTTTCCTATTCCTCTCTCAGTGTAGTTCAACCTTAATGTTTATAGAAAATCTGAAAGACCTGAAGACAGATTCTGCTGTCTCAGGAATCAGCAGAGTGTTGTACATTATTTACCACCAGCTGTTCTGGACAAATGTTTATTTATCCCTTAATACCACATAAATCCCAATATCTTACTATAAATTCTGTTAAGGGAAGAGACAGTTAACAGCATGTGACTGATCAGGAACAGAAATGAGTGACAGGGGAGTATTGATCAGGAATTTAGACGCTTACACTACATTATCTGTGAAAATGATACTTGGTCGACTTGACTGATGAAAAAATTTAATCCTACAGCTTCCTGAAATTCTTTAAAAATACCGGTTTCCACTAAATGTGGAAATACAACAGCAAATCCTTAAGAGTTCTATGATTACTTATTTATGCCCAGGCTTCTCTATGATAAAGTAGAACGTGTACTCCCCAATTCCAGTGTATTCTGGTGAAATTTAATTGAAATTAGCAGAGGTGTTATTGGAGTGTGCATACAACAGCTGAATCTCACTTATGGAGGTAGGTTTGGGCTGTGAAAATGCAAATCCCTGTTTACAAACCCCTTTAACATGTGATTTCTCAGAGTATTAAGAAATTTAGGTTGAGAGCTGGCATAGACCACTGAAAGTTGTTCAGCAGAAACAGAATTTGAAAGGCTCCAAAATTTGATTTTAGAGTTCTGATCACATCAGTACTTCAACAGAACTCTCAAAGATTGCAAAGAAAAGTCATTATGAGAGACAAGTATTGGGTAGGCAAAAAATCTGAGTAGAACTACGCAAATATTAATTTTGTGTGAATTAGGATGACTGAATTTTGCTGGCATTTGCACTCTTGAGTGAATATAATATACTTCCCATTCTCAGGGGACATGGAAATGATGACATCTGCATTGTCTGTGAATGTAATACAACAAAGCTCATAAATTGATTATGTGTCACTGGAGTCATTAGGGACCGTACTTCAGCTGAGGTAGAGCCACTGACTGTCCTAGTTCCTCATTTTTTAACTTTTTCTTCTAAAACTGTCCTTTTGTGTAAGGTTATTTTTTATCTTTTCTCATTTTCCCAAAGAGATGATTCTTCCCATTCCAATCCAAGTCACCAGGTCAGGTATTGTTCACATTGTTCTTCTTTTTTTTTTTTTTCACCCAACAAGTATTAAAAAAAAGAAAGAGTTTTTCTATTACTCACAACCTACTTTTTAGCTGATCCAACTCAGTTTCACTTAACATAGCACTAGCGAGGACCTCATTCCTGTATTAAATGTATTAAAAGTAGAATATTTTATGGTGGAGAAAATTTATTGGATGTGTGTAAATCTGTGGAGCTTCAGTGATGCAGGGAGCTTGATCCATCGTGCTACCAAAGAGCTTGGCAGAGCACATCACATCAGGAGGAAAACGTGCAGTGGTGGGGATTTGCCCTCATATAGAGTCTGCCACCTGGGAGCCTCAAGGTTAACCAACAATTTATGGTCCGTTAGTTCCAGGGAGAGCTTTGAGATTCAGGATCGGTTTTGAAATATACCACAAATATCCCTAGCACAAAAATGGAGAGGAAAGTGGAGGGAGAGTACACAAATGTGAGAATTTACTGCCTTTTTAATCATCAGGTAAGAAAAGTCTCCTGATCAATACAGATAATTCAGTATAAACTCATTTAAAAAATGAGCACAGGAAAATTAATTAGTCCAAGGTCCCTCCTCTGCCACTGAAGCCTGTGGTCTAAATCCAATTTATACTCAGAGTGATTTAGGTCTTTCTTCAAACACATGATAATAGTAACCATGTTGGGGTTTTTTTGGGGATCACTCTCTTCTTATGCTTCCCTATTATCCTAGAAAATACTCACTGGTGCCTCCCATAACCCAGATTATGGACTGTGCTAGAAGCTGGTGAATTAGACAAGCACAGATCGCAGATAATCACAGTGCTTGAGCCCAAGCCCTCATACCATTTTTATGAGCAATCATGGTCACAGTCTATGCCATCCAGGGGAAATCCCCACGGATTTAATGTACAGAGAGGTTGGACTGCCTCAGTCACACCCAATCCTTCCAAACTCCCTACACTCCTTGCCAAGAAGTTTGTACAGCATGGAACTTCCACTGTGATATTATTGTTATTATTAATACCAGTATATCCAGGCCAGCGCCTCAGTCTCAGAGATTTGTTGAGTTGCCTTGTGTTTTTATCTGAAGATATCCATCTTTTGATGGGCTTCAGCATAGGTGGAGTGAGACCAGTTCGAAGATCTCGCTCCTAATAGGTCTGGAGCAAAACTCTGAATATTGTCCGTGTTTTATGGCCTTTGACTCAAGACAGTGGTGGTGCCTTGTGAGGGCTGACCTAGAACAGAGGCTGGACAGAGCTAAAGCATAAAGTAGGGATTCATTAAAAGGCCTCAATGGATGCACCTTGGGCAGCACAGGAGCCCAGCCAGGGCTGCACACAAGATGAACCAAAATGGTCACAAAATGCACAACTGGTAACTGGTAACTTTTATAAGTTCTGGTCCATTTGCATATTGCAGTTAATTGTCCAATTCCAGCTTTAGCCCAGGCAGTCCCATCTTTCTTGTATTTCTCTCTTCAGCCCACATTACTTATCCTCTTGTGCCTGAGATTTGGATCATTTGTCCTTGGTGCCCAGCTGGAGCAGGAATTGTTTTGTCTCCCTGCTCTGTGCACAGAGCTCAGCATCCCTGAATGTGAAGCTCAGAATTACACACTAATGCAGCACAGAATCTGAAAAACACAAAAGCTAAAACCTGAGGCATCAGTGGCAGCAGAAAGACTTGTCAAAGGGTGGCCAAATGGCAAAGCAGGGGCTGATCCAGATGTGCTGAGCCCAACACTTCTGCCTACACCATCTACTCTGCTCTCAGGGATGCACCTCAGCCCCAGGGGACAGACGGGCAGAGGTGGGTGACAGACGGGAGCGCTGCTCTGCCCACAGACCTCTCCCAACATCGGATGTGTGTCATGGACACATTTCATGAAAAATCCTTTCCTTAGGGTTTTTCCTTCTGAGAAGCTGAGAGGCCTCAGGAACAAAATGTAAACAATGGTTATCTGCTGCTGTGGAATGCAACAGGTGCACCTGGGATTGGTCTCATGTGATTGTTTCTAATTAATGGCCAATCACAGCCAGCTGGCTTGGACCCTCTGTCTGAGACAGAAGCTTTTGTTATCATTCCATTCCTTTTCTTTTCCTAGCCAGCCTTCTGATGAAATCCTTTCTTCTATTCTTTTAGTATAGTTTTAATATAATATATATCATAATATATATCATAAAATAATAAATCAGCCTTCTGAAACATGGAGTCAGATCCTCGTATCTCGCCTCATCCTAAGAGCCCTGTGAACACGGTCACAGACGTGCAAAATGCAGGAATGTGTAGAATGATATCTTAAAAACCTGATCCCAGCACCCACAAGAACTTCACAAAGAGGAGAAAATCATCAGAAACAATACAAATGAAGATTTATTAAGCTGCTACCTTGAATTCTAAATTAAATATGCATATTTGGGTGCTTTTCTTTGGAAAGTTGATGCCTTTGTATCCTAAACTGCCAGATTGAAAGTGAGACTTTTTGGTTAATTTCAAGGAACTGATTAAATAGGATGATTTAAATATATTTTTGGCCTGACTTCTTTACTACTGTTCTAATTAAACACTGGACTAATCTTGTATTGTGGTTTTGATAAGATAACTCATCACTTGATCATGCACAATGGATGGCTTTGTTGTCAAATTAACTACTGAGTGTGCCTTGGGGGATGCAGTTATTTTTTTTTCCTTTCCTTTCATTGAAAATATTGCGTTTGAATCAAAGTACTTGAAATTAAACTTTTATATGAGAGAGTAAAAAGTTGGGTGCTCGAATTTCAAAAGGAGCTTTTATGTTGGTGGGTTTCTACTTAAATTTTCAGTTGCTAAATGTGATTAAAGACACATTTTCATCCAACAGCCTGAAATTAGGGTGGAAATCACAGCAAGTGTTGGAATATAAATCCTCTCTCACCACTTCCATCTGCTGAGAATATTTTCCATGATCAGAATCACACACAAAACCTGCTTTAGTCCTGAATTTCACCTCTCTGCTCCTGCTGTATTTGTCCCACGTGGCCTGCACTACCCAAGCCTACAATATCTGCTGCTATAAAAGTGTAGGGGTGGAGAGAGAGAAAGACAAAGGCTGAAAATCCTTTGGTGTTCCATGACAACATAGCCATGTGCAATGACATAAAATATAAACCGTCAGCCAGAAATCCTTGACACGCAGCCTTGGAGGAAGTCAAAAGGCTACATAACTTCTTAAGGTGTATTTAATTGTTTCCTGAAAATCAAAATTTTAATAACTAGATGAGTATACTATTTCTGATATCAAGTCATTCTAGCACTATATTCAAGATAATTTTACAACATGGCTTCAATTTGTTTTCTTGCACAATTTCATTACATGGTTATTCAGAGATTTGCTTATACTGGTAGAGGCCATGAAGAATAAGTTCAGTGTCACACCACAAATGTAGAGTTTTGCTATCACTCACCTAAATTGCAGTGTTATAGTCTGTGAGTTGAATCCTACTGCATTTTTCTTGCTTTTCTACGTGAGTCATGATTTACATCCCAGTGAGAGAAAAATGATACAAATTACACGACCAGCAAGAAATCAAAAGGGGGAAAAGATGGATGAAAGGAGAATCAAATCTACAGATTTATGAACTAATAGTGCAATTTACATAATGTCTTTACCTCTGTGTTTTATTATTGCTTTATTTATCTCCTTGTTCTCGGGTTAATCTCATATTCATTTGTCCCATAGATAAATTCTAGATTATTAAAATATGAATTATGTGAGAGGACATGGTGTCTGATTAAAATAATATCCGGTTACCGCATGCTGATATACACCCAGGCTAAAATCCAAATATTCAAGCATTATCAAACTACAGCATGTTTTAACAGCATAGCCTAAAACTACTAATTGTATTACAGGAATTAAGGGTGGGTTTTATTCACTAAATGAGAACAGCAAATAATGAAGTAAATGATTTAGCAAGCAGAGGTGCTCCCAGGCTGCATCTTAATGTATCACTGGAGAGCCTTGTGAACTTCTGTTCAGAAAGACAGCCTATTAAAAATGGCATACACAGGAAAAAACAACTTTTGAAAGAGAATTGAGGCTGATTAATGTCTAAAATATTTATTTTAAAATTTACTTAACAGCTAAGAGAAATAACAGCTATTGCTACTGCAGCAAAATTTGTGCTGGGTTGTGATTAGAATGCGATGCACCGAGTTCTTATCAACATGCTAAAATTAGTGCATCATTCATTTCCTCAGTGTAATAAATAAAAATGTATACATAAATAATTAAAAATCAATAGTGATATGATTAAAACATTTGTGATATGAATAAAAACATTTTATTCCTCACCCAGTACCATAACAAGAAGGGTGGGATATCTCCATGATGTCTCAAGTTCACCAACTCTGTGTTCCACAGATCTGAATCAGGCCCTGAACAGGAGGATCTCACCCCTTTGTCTCCCATGGGGAGGTTTTGTTTTGTCCCTTGCTGGATGCCCAAACTTAAAAATCAGGATTTGCAAACCCAGGCAATTTTGATCGATGTTAATGTCCTGTGTTCCTTGAATTAAGAATTCTTGGGGCCAGGAAATTGATGCACTGAATGCTTGTTTAGTGACTAAAGACAGTAGAGATATGGCCTGATCCTTCTTTAATTAAATTCAATGTAGAGAGTCCCATTAAGTCTAAATAATATGAATTTAGAATTTAATGAATAATATGCATATTATTTCTGTTTTGAAGGGTACATGGGGAATCACTGATAATAAAAAATGCACTTTTCAACAACCTTCTTTATTGTTATGACTTCCTGACTCAATTAAGATTTTAATTATAGACTCAATATTGCACATTTTCATTTGTAATGTAGTTAAAAACTAGATTGCTACTGCTGAAGAAAGCTTAGATATAATGCCATTAATTCAAAATTATACATTGGAATGCAATCTGTTACCATTTGATTAACCTATCAGGCATCTAGATGTGTTAAAGTGTTTTGCTGGCATTTCAAACTCCATTTCAATATCAGTAAGAAAGTGGCTAAACTGTGCTAATTGACACTCTGGAAGTGGATTGGTTAGGAACTTGTAGCTGCTTTGAAATATCTCAGTTAAAGCCTAATCTTTCTCAAGTAGATTGCACTTAAAATATTTTAACGGACATAATTAAAACTTAATTGTTTATGTTATTTTTTCATCGTAATTGGCAGATTAATTAGATATGGATCTTCACAGTACTGTTTAATAGGTGTTCTTGTTATCAGTTGACATTTAAGACTGTGGCAATCACTATTCTTTCATGTTTTAGTGTCTCAGCTGAGAAACAGTGCTTTGGAAAAGAAGGAATGAATATAATTGTCCTGATTTTATGGAGCAGTGAAATTGCTACACTGGATCAGAGCTATGAACTTTCATCTTCCCTGATGTGTGCAAGAACCAGATGCTGCAAAAGAATGAATAAATCCCCCTATTCCCACTCAGCAGATGCTCAATATCTCCCCATGGAGGTCTCATTGTAGTCCCAAAGGATTTGGATTAAACCATTAAGCACAGGGTTCATTTTATTTTCTTTTATAAATCTCTGGTAGTTTGGACTAGGATCTGTCTGAATATTTCTTCTCCATATAAACCCACAGCTTCTATCTTCTCTAATTCTCACTATTTCCTTAGTGAAGACCATCAATTAATGATAGAGTGCATTTTAAAATGGTAAAAACCAAGTGTTTGCAAAAAATCCACAAAAAATCATCCCTGAAGTTACAAACGCTGGTCTCACCTCGAGATTTCTTTGTATTAAGAAAAGGAACACTAGGGAGAAAGGAAGTAAATAAAATTTTATAGAAGTAATTCGGATCTGCAAATTTTTCTTGGGAGAAAATTACCATCCATCAGTATTTCTGAAAAAAAAAAAAAAAAAACCCACAAAAAAAAAAAAAGAAAAAATAAGAATCATAAAAGAAAAATCAAGCCTTCGTGCTAAAGAAGTCAGACCTAGTCCCCAGGAATCAGCAGAAAATGGCTAAAATTGGCATGAATAGTGACAGTATTCAGTAAGAGCTTGGCAGGACCATCTCTTTGGACAGCCCTGTCCCCAAAGCTCTCACCTGTCTGCCTGGCCAGCACTGAGTCCTGGCTAATTCCAATGTCAAAACTTCCTCAAAGTTTCCTTCCAGAAAGGCTGATTGAAAACCTTCCTGCCTCTCACCAGCAGTTCACCAAAATTCACATCATTATTTTATGAAATGCGAACAAGCTTTAACTGCAAATTCTCAATCAATTTTATTCACAGAAAATGCTAAATTCAATGTATGATTCCTGGGAAAGGGACATAGCTACCTCACGGTGCACTGAATAATCATACCCGAGTTTCCACTGAATTCCCAAACTTTTATGTGCTTTCTCCTATATTTCCAAGAAATTTCCCTGGATAAATTGCTCACACTGTGGCATGAGGCTGTCTGCCATGTGGGCACGTGACAATGAAAGATAAATACATATGCAAAATGTCATTTTTGCTGTCTATAGAATATGTAGAGAGGCAGATAAGAGTAAGGCTCTCACCCTTGAGCTGGAAGCCTCTGGCACAGGATCCAAAATCTAAAAGCATCAGTGACCAATATAAGACTGAGAGAGTGCAATGTGCCTCAACATAAGAACACAAAGAAAAAAAAAAACCTGGAAAAACACCCATGAAATGTCCAGAGATTTGGGAAATGTCTTGGGTAGAACAAGTGAGAAACACTAAAAATGGATGTGAATACAAACTCATTGACTCGCTGCTTCCTTAGTCTAGATTCCATCCTCTGTTACGGATTTAAACATATATATTTTACAAGAACTGAGAGGGGATTAAAGAGAGATTAAATCTTCTATCTTCTTCATTCCAGGGAAAAGTTCCTAATTGCTGCCCTTCTACTGGTAGTGGATAAAGGGTATAGAAAAATCTGAGCCTAATGATTAGAGATCTGGGATTTCATGTTTCATTTCCTGACCTCTTTGGAAACTTTGTACAGGAAAATTTCAAAAATTTCAAAAAAGAAATGAACCCCTCAGAGAGGCAACATCACAACCAACTCTTGCCTTCCTGACCACCTGGCTGTGGAGGAGGGTCCTACAAGGGTAAATATCCTTTGAATGGTTGAAGGTGCTTAGGAAAAATCATAAAAACCAGGGAAACACTGTTGGGCAGAAAAAAAGAGAGATTTTAATCCTGTGTTTTCCTTCTGACCCTATGAGAACTTTCCTTCCAATGCTAGGGCTAACCCAGGGCTAACAACATGTACAGTTCTGTTGGAATAACAAAAGATAATATTTTATTTTTGCAAACATGAATATTCATGCAATCATAGATATATAGTCTTCAAAGCCAACTTCAGTCTATCCATCCCTCCCGGTTCAAGGCAGAGTGAATGCTATATTTAGTCTGCAGCTTCCCAGATAAAGAATTTAGAGCAGCAGCAAAGGGGGAGAAGAAAAATGGGCTGTATTGAAATTGTCCTGGGATACATTACACAGTAATTCATGAACCTGCTGTAGCTAATGCTGTTATCACAAATCTACTGTTATTTACTGTGCTAGGGCGTGCAAAGAAATGCTCAATTCAGTTTTACATATGTAAATTGAACACATAAACCTGCACATCTTTCCTTATTAGGCTGTGAAATGTTATGGCTCAAATGTGACAAATAAGTTTTTCATAGGTACTGGTGGCCATCCATTTTAAACTATTCCCTGCAGACCACAAATACCTTTATATCCTAATGAATTCCCAGACTCTCTGGCAGAATCAACCAAATAGATTTTAAATATTTTAAAGCATTTCTGAATAAAATAGTAAGTAGTCCACTCTAGATCTATAATATTCCCCAGAAAATAAAAGACTTTTCCTATTGGTTTTATTTTCCTCTGGATTCAGTTTAATTGCTGTCTGGATACTTGAAAAATCTGATTAATTTAAACAGATGAAGAGTCATTTGAGTTAAAATCCACCTTGGAGCCTTCCACATTCCATCTTCTTGCATTAACACAGAGCTGAGGCTGCCAGCTGTAAGGAAGTTTTGATCTATTTTACCAGCCAGTAACGTGGAATTTGAGCATTCAAAGCTGAATCCCCAGATGTACCACAGATTTAATTTGTGACATAAAGAGGTCCCCTAGTTACTGTGTACCTCATATTAATCTCTGGAACAAAAAATCTGTGTTCATCTCACAGTAAATTTTGATGTCTAAAATATATTACAAATGAAAAAGGAGAAAGGAACTGACTTGCAATCACTGGGACTGTCCCAAGGACCAGGGCAATGAAAAGTTCAGGGAAAGGAAAGAAATGGGGAACTGAATGCACATTTTGGTTCCTCAATTAATGATGCTGAGAAGGTTTGACAGAAGAGACCCCATAATTACCCAAAGCCTTGTGGAAGAAGTAAGGCTACAAAGAAGAATATTTGGGTCCATTCTTGGCTTGGCAGTACCTATTCCAAAGCTACACAAACAAGATGAAACACAAGTCATATCCAATGTTTTTGCTTTTGTAAAATTTGAGGACCCTTTAGTTGATATAATTTTACCAGTATTAGGAAAGCACTCTCACTCTTCATTCTAATAATTGGTGCAATCTTGTCAGCATTAAAATATAGTTCTAATTACCTACATTCAATAATGCAGAATATAAATAGGAATGGGAAAATGAGCAATCTTGTAATCAAAGGACACAGAAACTTAATTCAGATTTATATTTTTAAAGTAATGAAAGATTGAGATAGAATACATTTTTTGTTAGTGAGCTTGAGTACTGTCTGTGCAATTATTAAAATAGACAATAGTTGAGATCAGCTGGAATCTCAAATACCTTTCCATCAGGGATAGTGAAGTCCGGGGAAAAAATAACTTCTAAAACTCCATAGTTTTAAGTATGGGAATTTCTGTCCTCTGTGTCAAGAAAAACCTTGAACCACTGATCCATTCTTCTATATGCTTGTGGAAGGGTAAAATGTTTTAAAGGAAAATTCACAAGCCTACATCAGGCAGACAAAGGAAAACCTATTTAGACTGAGTTTTGTGCTGCATTATTCTTACTTGTAAAGGCAAAACCTGGGACTGGACTTGATCACTAACCACATGCCTAGGTGCACATGCAAGACTTGTGATAGATGGGTAAATTGTATGTTCAACAGCTATTACTTCCAAAGAAAATAATCATGCTAGAAAATCCAGTTTCACCTTTCAGAAATGCCAATGCAGTGGTGTGATGTGTCATTTGAAAGAAGAGAGCGCACGGATTGGGAGCGAGGGGTGAAAAATGTTTGTGTTTATTCAGAATTCTTTGGAATATTATAAAAATTTAAGCAGAAGATTTTTATATACCTGAACTCACCAAGGCAGCTGAACTGTTTTCTGAAAGGACTTTGCTTTGCATGCCCGTGTCAGGTACAAGGAACATGAATACTTAAACCTGCTCTTGGCTGCTCTTGAGACACATTCTGGTTAGAGCAAGGCATGTTACCTCCCAGGGCTGTGACCTCGAGAGACCAGGTACTTTTACAGAGCTAAAAGTTTGTCAGCCTCAAACTTCACAGATTACTGGCTTTCCTCAGGCAGATGATTAAGAATTCTTTCTTGATAAGAAGTTTTTAGGTAAGATATATCTTCTAAAATGATGGAAAACTTTTGTCTCATCATTCATCTGCAATGCTGCTGCTTTGCAGGGAGCCAGCTGTGCCTGTCAGGAATGCAAAGCCATAATTTTGATAGATTGGTATTTTCTTGTTTTATGGAAAGGTGAGAGGTAGGCCCTAGGAAGTACTTATGCCTTAGAAGTAGAAAATTTTGAATTTGGTTTTATTTTAGGTCTTTCCTACACCTATGACTAGGCCACTGAGAAGCACAGACAGTCACAAAGTAACTATATTCCAATACCCACAAGTGTCCATTAAGCATTATCCATACCTACAGGGAACCAAAACAGATTTTCTTTAAGGCAGGAAAAGCCCTTCTGAGTATAATTAACCTCATCAAATTGAATTTTTATCAATTTACTTTCACAGGAACTGCCCTGTGTGTATTTACTGGCTTCTGTTCCTATATGCTACTTGTTTTGTTTTAAAGTAATATTGCTCACTTCAACTTTGTTACAAATCACTGCCCTTCAGGGGGATTAGTCAGGAGTATTATGCAACAAACCTGTGAAGAAGTGGAGGAAATATCAGCCAGTGATTAATCAAATACAGGTCTCAAAAAGAGATTTCTTCCCCTTTTATCCATATCTCCTCAGTCTCCAGCTGCCTGAGACAAAGCTGAGTTTATCTGCAGACTGGCAATAACAGCGTACACTGTGGAGGTGAAGAGCAGCTGAACCAAGCCTCTTTATGGAACTGCTACTGGCAAAAGGAATGCCCCAAAGGGCTGGAATTGGCAGTTAACTCTAAGCTGTTTTCTTCAGAAGTACAAAAATAGCCTTTATGTCTTCCACCAAAGCAAAACATTGACCCACTGCAATTAGACAAGAGAGCATTCTTTCAAAATTGGCAAGGGAGAAATGTTTTTGGTTGTTGTGTTGTTCTTTCACACCAGCTGAGAGGTTTGTGAGGTTTGTGCCTGCAGTTTACTCAGCACATTTCAGAGCACCTTTAAGGTTTTATTTGTGCTCCTCTAAGCCTTGGCCTTGAGATTCAAAATGACCCAGTGTCTTAGGCTGGAAATGGAGATGTGTATTCTATTTCCATCTGTCAGAGGTGGGGCAGTTCTCTGCTGTTCATTGGGCAGTTTTCTTTATCTCTTCCACACCCAATCCTCCCTCCACAAGATCTCTGCTGTTCATGGGCCATCAATTATTAATTATCTTCTGTCCATGGCCAGTGAGTGCCCCTGCATGGCTGATCCAATCCCACCATCCCATGGGGAGATGCTCCGCCCAGGGGAGGAGCCAAGCATTCCTACCTGGATCCAATCTGAGCTTTGGGACACCCCAGCAGCCTTTGCCCCCTGCATTGCCAGAGGAGCAGCTTTCTGCTGCCCTGCATGGCCAGAGGGAGCCCAGGCCCATCTGCAGCAGCCCTGGAGCTGCAGAGGAAAACTCCCCCCTTGTGCAGGATCCCTGCTGCAGCAGAGCCACAGCTGGCACTGCAGGAGGGCTGAGCCCCCATGGGATGGGGCTGGGACACCTCCCTGACACACAGGGGGCAGGGACTGCTCTCACTCTGGCAGGGTTATTTTGTATTACTGCATTTTTATTTTTATTTTTTCTCTAGGAATGAACTGTTATTCCCACTCCCATATTTTTGCCTGAGAGCCCCTTAATTTCAAAATTATAACAGTTCAAAGGGAGGCGGTTTACATTTTCCATTTCAAGGGAGGCTCCTGCCTTCCTTAGCAGACACCCAGTGTGTGTAGGCCAGGTTGGATGGGGTCCTGAGCAACTTGATCTGGTAGGGGATGTTGAGATGATCCCTAGGGTCCCTTCCAACCCAGACCATTCTATGATTCCATGATACACTTCCAGTTTAGCACAGCCTCAAAACTAACTGGATAATTCTGTATAATCCCAAATACTCCAAGTGATGCTCTAGGGAACCAAGTGAATAATTTCAAAGCCTCAAAGCCTCATATTACATCCCAGTGTTGACAGCAGGCCATACCAGAGCTGGCACTCATCTGCAGGACTGCAGAATTCAGCTGAGGTCTTTTCAGGCTGTGATGGCTCAGGGCTGAAGGATGTACACACCAACCCCACAGGTTAAAGATCTAATCTAAATCTGTGGGTCACAGACATGTTTTATGAAAAATCTTTTCCTTAAAATTTTTCCTCCTGAGAAGCTGAGAGGCCTCAGGAACAAAATGTAAACATTGATTATCTGCTGCTGTGGAATGCAACAGGTGCATCTGTGATTGGGCTCATGTGGTTGTTTCTAATTAATGGCCAATCACAGTGAGATGGCTCAGACTCTCTGAGACAGAAGCTTTTGTTATCATTTTCTTTTTCTATTCTTAGCCAGCCTTCTGATGAAATCCTTTCTTCTATTCTTTTAGTATAGTTTTAATATAATATATATCATAAAATAATAAAGCTAGCCTTCTGAAACATGGAGTCAGATCCTCGTCTCTTCCCTCATCTTCAGACCCCTGTGAACACGGTCACATCTGCCCTCTTCCAGTTTAAAACCATGATCCCTTGTCCCATCACTTGTAGCCCCTTCAGGCACTGGCAGGTGCTAACACCTCCTTGGAGCCTCATCTTCTCAAGGTTTGACTAGCCCAGCTCTCTCAGCCTGCCTTCATATATCCACAACATGGATTGGTGCCTGTCCTACTTCTTTCTCTTTCAAGAACACAGGCCAATTCATATCTTTAGTTCTGTTAAAAAGGGCTGCATCCAAGTACATACATGAAAGTTTGGAAGAGGTCTAGAACATCAGGTTTACATGGCTGAAGAATGTAGACAGTGTTTCTTTGGGGGTTTGGAGTTTCTTTTTAGCACAGGGTCTTATTACCATGCCACCCTCTTTGCTATTCTGGCTTCCCTGTAGTGGAACTCACCAAACTAATTTAAAATGTTCAGGATTCACTGTTACTCATTTATAAACTGAGAATGTTCCATTCATTTCTTGCACAGGCATGTGCAGAGATTACTTGCTTGTTTTACAAGTGTTATGCAGCGTACAATCCCTTTGTTCCAGAAGTTAAGACCTCAGCTACAGACATTTTGCTTTGGATTAAAAATTGGCATGCACTGCTTCCTTCAGAAACATAATTCTTTTGGCAAAATGCCCTTCTATACTTCAACAAGTCTTCCCTCTTGAACATGGGTTTTTACTCACTGCTTTTTTCACTGTTAAAAAGCCCTTTGAAAAATTTAATATATTTAGACGTATACTTTCTACTTCATAACAAGGCCTCTGCTTTCTACTTGCTTAATATATGGTCAAGGGAAATTATTCTCCTTGATTTTAGTCATTATCAAACTGTACAGTTTTTTTTTTCTCTTTTCAACTCCAAGTGTATGATTGACATACATCCCTTTGTGTATCTGAATAAAACATAAAAAATAAAAATTAATTTTAAAGTAATATTTAACAAGACACAAAATATGTGTGTAATTGCTGGGCTGTATTACAAAAGCATCCATGAACTGAGGAGCAGAAATATGGAAAGAAAGCAAATAAAGCAAGTAATGGCGGGGTAGGTGATGGTTTTCCTCTTTTGCTATCAATAAATATCTTCCTGTTGAGAATCCAAAGACATTCATAAGTACTCTGAATTACCCAGGACCAGTTTGAGTTTGTAGAGGGTGAAGGGAGAAAGTAATCTAACCCAGACTCATCTAAAAGTTAGATGAGTACATCTGAGCTACTTAGCACATTTATAACCCTCCGGGTTTTTTTTCCCTTTATAACCATTGGGAAAAAAAATAAAAAATAAAGAATTCTCAGAGGGAAATTCATCCATCTGTGTAAAAGATCCCTGCCAGTGTGTGATGGGCCTTTTACTGGGACAACCCAATTCCTAGCAGGCATTCGGGCATCTAACATTTAAACAACAACAGAAATTAGTCCTATCCTGGATTAAAGCTTTATATCAAGTTCCCAAAAGTGTTTTCCCCCCATAATTTTTCTCCCCAAGTATATTTACACAGCAGAATGGAGAAATTGCCCTCTTAGCCTATGTATGTTGCTTGACTTGTCAAAAAATGCTGTTTTCATTTTACACAAGGCTAGCGGATAAAATTTGACAATTTTGCATGGGGTGTGAAATTATTCATATAACTCTGGATTTTCCTGCTTTTCAATGCCATTTTTAATTGAACCACCTTTACATATTTATTAGCTTACTCAGCTGCTTAGAGGAACCAAAAAATTGAAAGCATTGCAGAACTGGAGACACATTTCACAAAACACTTAGATGAATTTCAGACCAATATAATTTTCTTAGCATCCAAACATCAAATCATTGTTTAAAGCAAGGAAAAATGGAAAGACAATCAAACCTAGGCCTTTACATCTGGCCAAGAAATTTGTGTGAGTATTTAAAAATTTTTCTTTCAATACAGTAATTTCTCAGCTTTCATACATCACCCAAAAAAGTCTTTCTTAAACTATTTCTTTAATTATCTGTTCCCATTTCTTTTACCTCTATTTCTGACTGTAACTTATCTGCTGTAGCTGTTGCGCCAGATATGTTTATTTTCATGTATGCTGAGAAAAGACCAGCACAGTAAAGCATGCTCAGGGACACAAATATATGTCTACATACATACATATATATATATATACACACACACATATATAATATATATAATATATGTAATATATATTACATATAATATATATATCATATACAATATATATAATATATGATATATATTATATAATATATATCATATATAATATATTATATATATTATATATTATATATTATATATATTATATTATATATATTATATATATTATATATATATTATATATTCTCCTTCCCCTGTGACTCTCTAACCAAATGAGACAGCTGTTATACTAGGCAGGAAGCCAGACTGGGATTTAAAGGCAAAAGGAGCCTTAACACTAAAATAATTATTTAAAAACAGCTTACAGCAGCTGTAGTCACCAGCACAACCTGAATTTCAGAGTTATTTCACTGTAGCATCAAACTCCAGTACTAGATTGTTCATTTAATGGGAAAAATCAACCTGCACTGAGCATAACTTAATTACGGTTGCTGAAATTTGATGTTACAAATGTCCAGAAGCTTTTGCTTTGTAATTGTGTGAAAAGTGAATGGCATGTAAACTGCTTTTTAAATCTTTTTTTTTTTTTTGTATTTCAAAACTCCTGTTTGTCAGAATTCAGAGAGCTGATGGAAAAGGTTTGAAGCAAATAGTGTAGCATGAGAAAATGTTTAAAAGGCAAGAAACAGGCACAAGATGAGTAAAACACATAGATTGTGCTTAAGGACATGGAGGACCATTGAAATTACACCAGAAAACAAACTTCCCCAAACATGAGAGCTCATCTCTCCTTTATTCCTTCTTCTTCTTCTTCATCTCCATCTTCCTTCTTCTTTCTGTATGAGAACAGTTAGCAGAATACAAAACATCTGTACTCATAAATAAAATTCCCATCTAAACAAAATATGAAATATGGAGGTGAGTTTAGCCAAATTCTATCTGCTCTACCTGTTATCACTGTTGTTTGGATTTCTGGTTGTCCAACAATCACAGGTGCTTTTTGCAGCAGCTACTGACCTGTCTCATGAGTCCTCTCTGACACACTGGAATATCAGCTTGCTTAAACCATGGCTGCTCCTGGAAAAGCTAAATAAAAAATACTCAAATTAAAGGAGCTTGTCAGCAGATGAACCAGAAAGAGTTTCTCTATAGCTCAGAAAGCTGCTCAGAAAATCACTCCAATGCTTACAAATACATATTATTCAAATCCAAATCTGATGAGAATTGTTAATGCCAAGAAAGGAGGATGCAATTGATATACATTCTACGCATTATATTTTTTGCCTAGTTTTAATATTTAATTGAAAAATGCCATTGAGATTTCAGTGCGGATATTTTCTGGCACATTATTAAATTGGGAGACTATATTTATTTATAAGATGTTTATGGAGGTCATGACCTAGGATTTCTACTCAGAATGGCATTTAGGACTCTGATTAGATCTCTGTGGAACTTGAGTAAGTGTATAAAATTAACTTTTCCTGAATCAGGTTTAAAATAAGCTGTTATTTTCTGTTTGAGAAAGCTTCTGCTAACTGGCAGTAATAGCTTAAAGAGATTAGAAAGGAGCTGTCAGTCTCAAAAAAACCTTGGCTTGAAAGGAGGTTAATCTTGGTAAATCCTAGATTGACAGAGATCTTGTATGGATTCCCAGAGCTGAATATACATCCAGATAAACAGAAATGCCATTTCAAAATCTCTCAGAATTAGCCCCAAAATTTCTAAAGTATGAATCCAAAATCCTTCATCTGTTTGTTTATTTATTTCTGTAGCCTGCTTTCTGCAGAGGAACTATGCACATTTACATCCTGAAACCAACCAGCAAGATACAAGCCTATTCAAAATAGATGGCTTAATAAAGCAATAATTGAACTGTGCTTTAACACAATTAAAGAATGCTACTTCTCTGCAAGCAGGACCAATTTAAAGGTTTGTACAGTTAAGTCTGCAGGAGCTGTGATTTTTCCAGCCAGGTCTTTCATCCTCAGTGTTTTCCCCTACAAGAGTTCCACCAAGGACCATCAGACCCTGGTGGATGTCAGTGTTTTAATCTCAGTGCCAGGTATTTTTCAAGTCAGGTGTCAGAGGAGTTAAACTCTTCTGGAAACACTGATTTAACATCACCTTCTTGTCCTGGAAAATATTTCCAGGCACAGCAAAGAGAACAGTAATGCCAAAGTGTCTGTGCTAGCTCAGTGTGTGCTGGGCGGCACATGGACATGGTGGAGCTTAGGCAACACAGGCAGCTCAACAATTTAGGGGAAAAAAAGGCAAAAAAGAGAGAATAAATCAGAAAAAAAAAATTATTTCAAGGAAATCAAACAATTTCAGTGTCAGGTGGGGTTTTTTGTTTGAGAGTTTTTAAGCATTCTAGATCGGCAAATTGTGAAGTTGGGATCGGATGCAGAGATTAGAAGGGAAACTAAACAAATCTAACAGGACTGCCAGGACTGTTAATGCCAAGACTCTTACTCCAAACAGCTCTGCCTCGTTTGGCAACAATCTATTCCATTTGTGAAATGGGACAGAGAAAAAAATGAACATAAAAGGACCGAGCCATTCAATAGTTATCAGCTGAGATTCAATTTAGGGAACAGCTGAGAGAAGGTCACACCAAATTAGAGGGAAAAAGCTCAATGATCTTCTGAGCACCTCTGATGTGCTGTGTTGGAATGAAATTCCCTTTACTTGGAAGAGAAGCAAACCCATTAATTTCAGTGGTACCTGGGATTTCTTTCTGGGATTTCTCACTAGTTCCTGGTGCTGGGGGTGAGGAACCTAGGTAGTGATAAAAGCAGTTGGGCTACAATTTAGAAAAGAGTTATACTATTTCCAAGGAGAATGGAAAGCCGCAGATCTGAATAATCTAAATTAACAGGCACTTTGGAGCAAAGTTGAACAAGAGGTTAGCCAAGACACTTGCTATTAGACAACAAGTTTATGGTTGTATATAGGCAGCTGTGTGTGTCTTTAAGCTTTTGTCAGGGAATCTCAAGCCAAAGGTTGATTTGCTGCAAATTTGAATACCAAGAAAGCAGATTTAAGATGAATATAGTATTTTGTAACATTCCTGCTTACATTAGCCAAAAGAAAAAACAAAACAAACAAACAAAAAAAAAAGGATTAGACTTCTTTAACTCACTGCAGAAGTAACAGAACATTTATTCTTGGAAGGGCAGGGGTCTGGAAGGAGGGGAAGAACAGACAGGAGAGCTGATGGGGAACATTTGTTGTATGCAAACTTCACTGCAGTACGGGAAGCACTAAACTGTGATTATAGTGTGTTAAATGCAAACCATGTGCCACATCGATTAAATCAGCGCTTCTCTGTGCCTGGTAAACACAATAACTAACACCAGTGTTCAGATATTTCATCGTTTGAACTTGTTCAAATAAACCATTCCTCTTTAGGTGGCTTAAGGAAAGTGCTTGGAGCACCTTGCCAAAGCTAAGCCCTGGGTCAAATTTAGATTTGTTGTTGAAGCTGAATCAGTTTTTTAATTCCCTTCTCTACCCTCCCTGAGCTCAGTCTGGTGCCCTTTACTTTAAATTGGAATCTGGAATCTTTCCAAAAACTAATAGAAAATTCTCTGAGACAACATTGTGAGCATTTGTTTGATTATCCAAACAATTTCCCAGCTTCCTGCAAAGAGAAGGACTCTTACTAGGAAGGGATTCAAGAGCTGAACGCATTTAGACTGGTGAAAGGCACTGAAGAGGGTATTAAATCACAGTTTACAAGTGCTTATGAGGGATTTAAGGCATTGCAAGGATTCACTAGGCATTGCATTTTTCTATTGCAAAATACACGGAGAATTTAATTTGTCAATTTACCTTCAGTCTGCTTGCAAAATGCAGGAATTGCTACTTCATGAAATACGGGATTAATGTCCACCCAGGCAGTCAGAAAGGACAGGCCAGGGAAAGCTGCAGGACTCATCACAATCATTTTAAAAGCTTTTCAGGGGTCCGTGAAATAAGTATCTGTTTGGATAGATAAAACAGATAGCAGCAGATAGTGAAAACAGAATGCATTTTTTACCAGGGGTGCTTTTTAGAGTTCATAATGTCTAATCAAGCTATTGAAATAGAAAGAGAATAACTTACCCCAAACTGGCGTACTTTCTGTTCCAAGCTATTGACCCCACAGGAGCAGAAGAAAGTCTCTCTGTCACTTAAAGGCTGTTCTCACCCACCTTAAATAAGCAAACAAATAATGAAAGCATTTCATTTAAAGACAGGGGGCACAATGTCAAGAATTCTGTGACACTTGTGTCTAAATCAAGAGCTGAAACCTGCCACTGTGGTCGTGGTGTTACACAAAGCACCCAACAGTGCTCGGAGCGCTGGGTCCCTCCAGCCTTCCCACCTTCCCTCACCATCCTTTGCCATCTCTGCTCCAGGACGGATTTATGGCATTTGCCACAAGAGCTCCCTGCCACAAATGTGCCTGGTTTTGAGCCAGTTCAGCTTCTGACCTCCTGAAAACCCCACTGAATTTCACTCTATAATCATATACTGGGTAACGAAAATATCATTTATATCAGTTTCAGAGCACCTTACTTGGATTTCTGGTTTTGGTTTTATTCTGCTTTCAAAAGTGAATAATGCAAGAATTTTCTCCTGATCATTCCTCGTTCTCTTTCTCCAGGCAGGTCATGGTTTTGTTGGCCTCTGTCACACTCTCCTTCATTTTTCTCATCTAAATACTTGCTTAAATTTGAAAATTGCTCAAAATATTCATAGAGAAGATTTTTCATTACTTTGCTCTTGCCTGTGTATTTTTTTTATTCTATCTCCTTTTCCAAGTCAAGAAAATAATTCCTAAAGAGGCACAAAATCAAGTATTTCTCTTAAATTTCCCCTAAATATTTTTTTGTTTTATTCTCTACCATTTTTAACAGCAGTGCCCTATTTGCCTTCATGAAAGCTCTTTATTACTGAGCAGGATTTCTGAAGAGACCAGAAACAGGGACTCTGATCCTTTTCAGACTGGCAAAAGTTAATTTAGCAGTTGCCTCTCTTTATGTACAGTGAGAATTTCTGTCGTGTTTACTCCTTTGCATTTAACAAGAACTGTCTTCCATCAGCAATTGCAGCTCTTTGTCACCCAGCATCAGGAAAACCTCCTGCAATTTCTTGCATTTCTTTCAGTTTAAAATGTCCTGAATCATTTTCTGTCATCTGCAAATTTTGTCACTTCTCTACTTGCTCCCTTTTTTGGATCTCTTATGAATATTTCAAACAACACAAGTCTTGCACAGATTTCTTTAGTGACAACTGTGAAAACTGGTTTTTTTTTCTCTAATCTTGAAAGAGTTGTAATTCTATCTCTCTTATTCCTTATTTTTTTTTAATATACCCTCAAGTGAGTAGTTGGGTTTTTTAAATTCCAGCTGTACTTTAGAAACCACAAGAGATTTTAAATTTTGTTTGATTATTTGTTGGTGGGAGAGTTTGTGGTTGTTTGGGGGCTTTGGCTACTGATGTATTAGACAAGACTTGTAGGATGTGAGAAATAAATTTTGTCTACAAAATCTTTTAAAACTCTTTTCCACTGTGTCTTAATTACACACATGAATTTAATTCTGCTGACAATTCTAGGATATATTGGGTTTAACAAGTTCTCTTCAAGATTACTTCCTGATTTCTTAAAATATCTTGGTTTTGTTTAATTTTCTGGGTTGAGGCGATATGGAGACTGGTGGCTCACTGTGGAGACCATTACTATGGAAATGTAAGGGATGAAGTTCATGAGAAATGCCAAGAACAGCCACTCCCTTCCCATTTCAAATGGATAACTCCTACTGAGATGAAATATTCATAGTAATTTTTTGTTCCCAATTAAAGACAAGGTTGATTGCCACATCACCAAATGACAGGGTTAGAAGAAGTTTGGATTTTATGTTTTATAAAAATCAATGAATGCCAAGAACAACTGTAGGATTGTATTCCTGAAGGAGGATTCTGGTGTTCCTCAGCTGTGCTCATCCCTTGTTTCAGCTGCTGAGGATCTCAACCAGCCTTTTTGCTTTCTCCAAGAGTGAATTTTGGTTTCAAGCAACAGAGCAGTTTGCTTTTGTGATCACCTGAGTTTTTCACATCTTAAAGCAGATCAGTTTTAGCGGTCACCTGTTAAATCAGTGATTTCACAGGCAGCACAGCATCACTGAGAGCCACTGAGAGGAGCCAGACCAGCCCCCATCTCCCTTCCCAAGTGACTGAACCAACAAGTTATAAATAAACTCACATTTGAATCGACTGACTGGTCCTCCCATTCCAAATTTGGTTACTGTGTAAATTGATTTATTTTGGTGCAGAGTAAAGATGTATTTAGGATGATTTAAGAATCAGAAAAGCAAGATAGCTCTGGCACTTGATAAATGAAACTGGGTAACGTTTTCACCATATAGTATATCTGAAGGAGGAAGTGAAAATTAAATTTATTGAAAGGAAGATTCTAATGTGTTGATCATTGGTATGGGAGAAAATGGGATGTCAAATCCCAGGTGCTTAGGGGAGATAAAAACAGAGAAAAAGGTAAATCCTTGTACATTTCAAGATATTTGGGAAATCATGACCAAAATGTGGACAGAGATTATCAGCATCTCCTCCCAAGATCAGGTATTTGAACAGTTTTTTTCAAAGCAATGTTTGCTTTTCTACCTGCATGCTCCCTTTCTCTCTTTCTCTTTAATTCAACTCCAAGTATCAAGTGTGAATGTGAATATTTTTTTTCTCCAAATATGCTTAGGGTACTTCCTACAACAAATACATAATTTTCAAGTTCCCCATGTCCTTTTAAATAATTTTTAGGGTTTTTTTTCCAAGAAGTAGAAAAGTACTAGTAAACCAAGGACTGAGAACCCAACTGGTATTTTTCTTTTCCATTAACAGGTCGTAGTGCTAATAACATTTAATTATTCACCGTTGTTATATTGCTATATAATTTAAACATTGTTTAATGTTTAAATTAGTGTAAATTATATAAAGTCATGGCAATTTAAAAAGTTAAATTGCCATGACTTTATATAAACATAGTAAGGACAGGACAGAAGTAGCAGACAAACAAGAGCAAACAATATAATCTCATTTAATTGGGCATGCAGTTCTGAAGGAAAATAGTTATTTTTATCAGGAAGAGCAGAGGCTGAACTGCTGAAATTTGAAATTCTCTGTTACTCTTCCCACCAAGCAGTGTCACATCACTGCACAAAGGGAAGCCAAGGCCCAGCTGGTTACGACATGAAAAAATCCCATTGTTAAGTGGAAAGTCTGACACTTGAGCTCTGCCTCCTTTTTGCCAAGCTGATTAATCCTTCCCTCTCTATCCACCTGCCCATCTTTATAAGGCTTTTCAGTACTCAATTATCTGCAAAACTTCTGTCCTTCTTTCAGACTTGATGAAATTGGTCAACAGATCAGATGCCAGTGCCCAAGGACAGACTGGCGAATGAAGAGCCAACACAATCACGTCAGCAAAAACTTCTCCAAGAGAGAGAGACAGCCACAAGCAGTAAAAAGCTGCCGGCAGCAGATTAATGGAAATAAATTTAGTCACCAAAATGGGAGGCCGTGACAAGTCTTCTTGCAGAAGCTGCTCCAGCTTTAATGAAATAATTAAAGATTCATCAGGCTACAGGGAGGGAGCAAAAAGAATCACGACTCTGCCTGGTGGTTAGGGCACGTGCCTGGCTGAGGAGGGATGCGAGCTGTAATTGCTTGGAAAGCATCAGTGCTCAGAAGATGAGTGATGAGAGCTGCTCTCACCAGATACTTTCCATACCTGGCTGGCTGCAGCATTCATCTGTGATGCCTGGTTTGTCCCTACAGCTTGTAAGAGGAAAGTAGATATTAATAAATTTTTTAATCTTTGGTAACACTTTCCTCATGTAATCCTTGCTGCTGAAGCAGAGCCCTGATTTTGGCCAAAGTTCTGTGTTTTGGGCACCCTCCCTGGCTGCCTCCTGCAGCAATCTCTGCAGAAAAGGAGGGACAGGGACCTGGAGACTGGAGGCAGGATTTCAGCAAGATTCCAAAGCCCTGCAAAGATGAGGGATTTTCAGGCTTTCTCAGGAGGAAATAAACACACTGCAACAAATTGTTGATTGTCAGCCATGGGGTGGGTAACTTCATCGCTCATATCTGTAGCTGGAATGAACCAAGTTAAATGATTTTATTCTTTTAGGAATAATAGAAGGTTTGGGTTGGAAGGAACCTTGAAAATCACCCAGTTCTACCCCAAGTTAACCAAGTTAAATGATTTTACTATTTTGGGAATAATAGAAGGTTTGGGTTGGAAGGAGACTTGAAGATCACCCAGTTCCACCCCCTGCCATGTTCAGGGACACCTTCCACCATCCCAGGTTGCTCCAAGCCCATCCAGCCTGGCCTTGGGCACTGCCAGGGACCCAGGGGCAGCCACAGCTGCTCTGGGCACCTGTGCCAAGGTGTCCCCATCCTCACAGTGAGGAATTTCTTCCCTAAATGCAATCTAACCCTGTCTGCTGTCAGTTTAAAACCATTTTCCTTTGCCCTAATATACATTCCCAGGTTAGATGAGCCTCCCCATCAGCTGCAGGATCACACACTTTTCTCCAAGAATTCCTCCCCCTGTAGCAATCAAATAATAACTATACAAATACTAATTTCTAATTACATTAAAGACTACTACTGATTATTTTATCATTGATTTGGAGTGGGTTTGCACCAGAAGCAAAACAGAAATGACAATTTCTTGCTTCTCATAAAAATAAAAAAAACTACCTTGTGTCAATTTTGCCACCATTTTCATTTTAGTTACAGGTAGGCTTGTATGATATATTGAAGCAACATTTTTTGCTATGAAGATACAGCTAAAAATGGTGTATTTAAGTAAAACAGAGTGAGACATGTCTAGATAATATCTAATCTAGGAATATATGTATGTTCTTGTGGTAACTCAGAAATCATTATAACCTGTTAGCACAGAATTAATCACATGCCTTTGGCAGGGCAGTGGGAGACCCCTGGATGACTCACAGATGTTTACCCCATTAGTTACACAAACATTTAACACCACATGGATTTGTATCATCACACACCACAGATTTATCATTTATGAGGGGTTGATATTGTTGAGCACTTCTGAAGGATCCTCACTTCCCTCTCACAGTGCACAGGGCCAGAATCAGCCTGCACAGGTCAGTGAGGAGCGCAAAGAGTAAATGCAAGTAACCATCAGTAAATGCCAAAAACCATCCTGGGCCTGCCTCCCACCTTCCTGTGCAGAAAGACAGCAGGGAACCAAATTTACAGGGACAACGTGCTTCAAAGTTTGGTTTAACCTCACCTACCCTTTTTTAGAATTTACTCTTTTTCAGAATTTATGTGGGGATACAGTGCACATGGCTTAGGCAGAGTCCACAGCAGTCATCCCACAGGAACGAGGTTTTGCTCTTGTAGTTGTTTTCACATCACCAGCTCTGGGTGTCAGGAGGCTACTGAGGGGTAGGCTAGGAGAACTCCAGAGAGCCAGAGAGGTTGAAAATGTGGTTAAAAGAAAGGGTATTGAATAATCAAATGATAACAGTATGGTACACTTTAAAGAAAAAGGAATTAAAAAAGAGAAAATAAAAAAAAGAGGGAAGGGAAGGGAAGGGAAGGGAAGGGAAGGGAAGGGAAGGGAAGGGAAGGGAAGGGAAGGGAAGGGAAGGGAAGGGAAGGGAAGGGAAGGGAAGGGAAGGGAAGGGAAGGGAAGGGAAGGGAAGGGAAGGGAAGGGAAGGGAAGGGAAGGGAAGGGAAGGGAAGGGAAGGGAAGGGAAGGGAAGGGAAGGGAAGGGAAGGGAAGGGAAGGGAAGGGAAGGGAAGGGAAGGGAAGGGAAGGGAAGGGAAGGGAAGGGAAGGGAAGGGAAGGGAAGGGAAGGGAAGGGAAGGAAAGGAAAGGAAAGGAAAGGAAAGGAAAGGAAAGGAAAGGAAAGGAAAGGAAAGGAAAGGAAAGGAAAGGAAAGGAAAGGAAAGGAAAGGAAAGGAAAGGAAAGGAAAGGAAAGGGAAAGGGAAAGGAAAAGGAATAAAAAAAGGAAAAAAAAAGGAAAAAAACCCCAGTCCTGACATGCCAACTCAGGTGGCACATCAAAGTGGACATTTGGCAGGAGAAGGATGTTAGATGAAGCAAATCCCCTCAAAAGTTTTGCTAGAGCATCTGCCTGTGTGATAAAATTTCAGCAGGGAGAGGAGCCTGACCCTCTGGTCCCTTTATATCAAGGGCAGCAGCTCTGCAAGGGGATGGCATTTGTCATTTCTCAGAAAGCAATGTCAGCTGGCGAGCCTGTCCCAGCACCATGTGCCTGTCGGCTGCTGGAGCAGGGCAGCCCGGCTTTGATCTGCAAGAAGCTGGCTGGGAGCACTGGCCGCTCATCTCATTTTAATTTTGCAGAATTACAGCAGGTAGCTCCAATTTCACACCCTGCTTCCCTCACAACATCCCTTCCCAGCGAAGGTCACAGCCTGATCTGGGTGCGCAGTTTGGATTTCTCCGCCAGTTGTGCCGTCAGCAGCAGAAGCGAGGTGGAACAGGTGCTCTCTGTGAAAAGTCTGTGTGTCCTGTGCTCAGGGGTGTGACTGGGCTTTGCAAGGTGCCCAGGCTAGCTTTAAACCAGCCGGCTAAAATACCCAAAATATTACAGAAATTCAAACTGCATTCAGGAGCTGCCCTGTGCTGATCTCCTGTGCTTCCATCGCTGCCTACATTTATCCAGCAGGGCTTTCTGAATGGATTCCCATGGATACACCGAAATCAGAGGCTCTTTATTCATGCAAAGTCCAGCTCTACATGGTGCATGCTTGCCACAAAAATCCCCTGAACATGCCCTGCCAATAACTTTTCTCTATTTTTTTAACTCTCTACCCCACTGTGTGGTGGTAACACCTTGTCACCGTCACAAGTAAGAGTCACACTTTGAGATATCACCTTGGGATGGGACAAACAGATTTTTACACCTAATGGAATTTATTGATCAGGGATAAGAGTCAATAGCTTGAATGTAGTTGCCTACCATCATTTTTGTTTGTGTGGATCATCCTGACTGCTGCTTCAGCTGCTGCTCAGCAATGGCAATGGGCCAAGGCGCACTTTTAACTACAATTACATTAAATATTAAAATTTAACCAAGGCTAGCTACCACAACAGTTTTCTTAAAGGCAGTCACTGATAGAATTCCCTGCCTAACTTTCAAGGTCTCTAGCAGGAAGAGAAGCCAATAAATTCTGAGGCAATAATTGAAAACAACCACCATAACAGCCAATTCAATTATATTTTCTCAAAGGATGAAAGATCCAATTCACTGGATCAGTGGGTGAATTTTTTCCTAGTACTTTTTTGGGTTTTCAAGGGGCACATAGAGGGCAATATTTGCTGGAAATATTTAACCAGCACACCAGAGTGGGCAGTTGAGCAACCAGAGCTGCCCCAAACATTAATTTTTCATGCTCAGCTCAGAAAAGGAAACCTATAGCATGAGCATGGTTCCCTTCAGGGAGAAGGTGGAAATATTCTCAGTGTGATGAGAGAAAGACAAGTTTGGAACAGGCCATGGACTGTAAGTGAGGGAAAAGAGGGTAAAGTGAGGGTAATTACTATAATTTCTGTGAACACAAGAGCACTTTTCCCCTTAAAAGCAATACTTGTGAATTTACTCTCTGTGCACTGAATTTGCAATCTCAGAGAAGGAGTCTCCCAGAAAACCTTAGAGGGATGTAGAGTAAGGCTTGATCTGAGAGTGCACAGATGAGATGCACTCGAACATCTGCAAGAGGAGATGGTTTCCATCTCTGGATTATTCACAGTAACATCAGCTGTGGGTGGAACAATGCATCTTTGTATTTAAAAAAAAAATCACAATGAACATGTACTCTGAAGAGATCTGTTCATTTCAAAAATATTTTGATAATATTATGGTGGGGAGGCTGAAGGATGTGGTCCATGAGGTGAAACTGAGGAAAATGGGGTTTGTTAAGCCTGAAGAAGGGAAATATGTGGGGAGACCTGACACAGGTTGAGTCAGTGAGAAGACTCATGTCAGATCCATCAGCAGTGTCTGCTGGGTGGATAAGGGACAACAGCATCAACTAAAATGAGAGATTAGACTAGGTACAAGTTTTTTTTTGCTGTGTGAACACTCATGTCGAGGTCCAGGCTGTCCAAGGAGCTTTTGCAACCTCCACCCTCAATCCTGACTAAAAGAGGAGCTAGGAACTGACCCCAGAGCTGAGCTGACTTAGGGCAGAATGTTGGATTAGACAGCTCTTGGCATCCTCTCCATCATAAATTATTCCCTGCGCCCACAGTTCTTTGTCAAACCAAAATTTTATGTTGGTGGTGATGTCCCTCCTTCGGGCAGATTGCTCACCAGATTTCCAGAACATGCTGCCAGATTTGAGAAATGGCTGGTGAAGCCAATCTGGGAACGAAAAGCAAACAGAGAGTGAGGCATTACAGAGAAAGAACATGCTCAGAGTCAAGAGGAGACATTTTGGGGTGATCAAAACCCTCATGCCAAACCTAACAGAATAATAGTGTTCTCTAGTGATTAAAAGTAAATATAATGTGACACCGTTGATTTTTTTAATTGTTGCACAGTAATAGATTTTTAAGTCATGTACAACACAAAAAGAGTGAAAAGCATGAAAAAGGATCAACCCCCCAATTTCCTAAATAATACCCTAGGTAATAATATTACTATCTTTTTCATTTTTGCAATAAATTTTGGAAATATGTTGGAAACATTTCCTGATATTTTCTGGAAATTGATGATTTAGCATTTCAAACACATCTAAGAAGTGCATATGGGAGAGAGAAATTTTTCTCAGTTGAAGGATGTGTTCAGAAACCATGTCTGCCTTAAATTGATGCATCACACTATGGGATGCAAGCTATTTATTACTAATTGCTTCTTTTCCAAAAGAATTCATCACATTATATATCAAATTTTTGAAGAATTGACACAGAACTTGCACTGACATTGTGATTAAAAATAGAACTACCAATGAAATGTTGAAGAAAATTTTGTTTTGTATAAAAAAAATCCTTAGCTCCAGTATATTTTCAGATCTTTCATTATAAGTAGTAGTCATAATTGTTTCCACCTACTATATGTCCAGCTTTAGAGTACTTTGGATTTTTTTATACTCCATTAATAAATATTTGTTTTAATTTACAAAACACATTTTAAATCTCTGGTACAATTGAATGCACCACACAAGGAAGTGTTCTTATACTTATGTAAAAGTCAGTCAGGTATTTTCAGTCTAATAGCATCAAAATTTTTACTTTTAATAAGAAAGCGCTGAGGTACTAACATCTACTAAAATATTTAATAATTTTTTAAATAAAGTTTAATTAGATTGTACATTCTTGGGAAAATGTATTGCATTTCCTCCTCCTCAATTTACATTTTCCTGTATATACTTTATTGAAAAAAAAATAATTTTAATTTATTTATTTTTACAAGAATAGTTCTGGATATCTATGGCTTTAGAAGATACCTCAATATAGCTGTCTTCAATTCAACATCCACAGTCATTCAAAATTGATGAAAATTTGTCACTTCAAATATAAAATCATTCCAACACCTTCTGCTTTTGTAGTGGGGCTTAGCAGCTTCTGTGCTAAGTGAAGAACAAAAGAAAATTTTGCCCTGAAAGAGAAAAATGAAAAATCCTACAACCATCTCAAATACAGCTGACATTTCACAATAATTGGCAGGCAATGACTCTTCATAAAAAAGATAATTACCTTCTGAAAAAAAATAAATTGAGGATATCTGCCAATAAAAACCAAAGGAGAAAGAATACATTCTAAAAGAATCCTTGCCATATCCTCTTTTGGAAAAATTAAAATGAGGTGGACTCAAGTGAAAAAAGATATCTGTGTCTCTTTTATCCTGACTGTGTAGAAAGGATTGATCACACAGATTTTTCTCTTGGAAAACCAAAACTCCCACAGTGTGGGAACAGTGCATCCTAAAGCAGTTTTTCAGTGCAGTTCTCATTTTTTAGGAATGGGGGCTATGGCATAAAGTTGAACACTACAAAAGCAGGCTCAGTTTCAGATTTAGGAGGTTTTTTCCTGCTCAAGGTGTAATCACTGTGATACAGTTTTTGTGTTCTTGGTAGCTTTGGGTCAGGCATTTGTTTTCTGCTTTATGGAAATTCTGAATTGGTTTAAGACCACTGAACGCAGTATTGCTCTTTAATTCTCACACTAAATTGATGAAGAGTCAGATATCTGAGCGGATTTTATAAAAAAAAAAAAAGAGTTCATTAATCTAGGAAAAATAATAATTTATTAAATTGCCCATCAACAAAGTTCACCTTTTTGTTGGTTTGTCTATTTGTTTGGTTCTTTGGAATAGGAATAGGATTCAGCTGCTCTACAAATGAAGAGCAAGACTGAACAACTGTTGGCAGCAAGGAGAAATAGTGAACATAGCTAACAGGGTGCTTAAGGTGTAATTAATCATGCTGGATTTTTTTTTTTTAATGGGGGAAAAAAAAGCAGAAATTATTCTTTGAGATTGGCATAGAACTGTTAATAATGGTTAATGACCAATATCTTGATTTTATGTCCCAATGAGGCTCATGCATGCAAAAAATTGTATGCATATTAAGCAGTATTATAATGAAGAAAAAAACCTTAAAAGTCAAGTCTAGAAATTAGCCAAAAGTGTTGGTTATATTTATAGCATGGAAGTAAGTTCCAGGTTTCTCCTCACCTTTATTAACTTTGGGCCAGAAAGCTCAGTGTACACATTCCATTAAATATCTACACCAGGAACACAGCTCTAGGCACCTTCCTCAGGGAAAGTCAAGGGTAAGCATGTCAATATAAACATTTTTCTTGGGGTTTAGAAACCAAAACTCTGACTTTCCATGAATCTCTGCTGACAAAAATGTTAAAAGCTCTTTTCTGTTCTATATTGAGGTGATTGGTAGATCAATATTACCACGATGCTAAATTTATGAGCATTTTCAGTCTTAGGAGCCACATTTAAATGCCTTTTTACAAAAAAAAAAAAAAAAAAAATCACATTCATATCTGTTGGTGTCACAGTCCTTGATGTCACAAAACTGTGCATTTTGCACGCAATGTGGAGATGCATCATGCAAAGACCAATCTTCAGATGAGATCCCAGACAGGAGCTGTGCTGGTCCTTCATGCTGCATTTTATTGCTGTCTCACAGATTCCCAATGTAGGGATGGGTTACATGGAAACTAGGCACTTATGAAAGCATTTAAACAATTAGACTTCATCAGAAGCATTTTTGGCGTCAGGAACCAATTTCAAGAGTGTTCACTGCCTCTGCAGCCAACTGCTCTCCCCTCAAAACAGGGTGGCTCCCCTCAAAACAGGGTGGCTGCTCACAGTGAACCTGGAATTTCCTGCATGCCAAACCCCAATGGGAATGATTCCTGAGAATTTTAAGTTTAAAAAGATTGACTCAATCCCAAGAGAGATCCGGGCAATGTCAGGGAAGTGTCCCCAGGTGTGTTTGAGTTTAAGCAACGGATTGAGATCACAACCAGCAGAGGTAAATCTGGTCAGAGACAGATCTGGGTGGTCTCATCTGCCTTTTCTGTCAAGGTTGAAAATTCCCTAAGGTGGGCTGGCTGAAACATCTATTTATGTATTCTGTAAACACTTCTTCAGTGGTTGCTCTTGGTCTCTGATCTCAGCTGACTCTCTCTGTCTGTGGCTGAATATGGTGCCATTCACATAAAGCTACACATCAAACACTCAGTACAGTGCAGGTTTCATAACACACTGAATTCTGTGAATATTCAGTGTATTTTCCATTTGTATGATAGCTACATCCAGACACATCTTTTTTATTTTAGTTCTTTTTTTCCTCAAGACTATAGGAATGTGCTCTCTGTTGATGGAGTGACAAAAACTATTTTTTGTCCCCTTAAAAAGGAAATAGGGCCAGAAGTTTCTCTCCTCAATTAGGTGAAAAGACACCTCATAAAAATTGGGGGACTTTATCTCAAACTTAAGCATAGCCAATTGGACAGGAGCCAAAAAGTCCTGCCTGAGCAATTTACTAGAAAAAGAAGAGAACAAATAAACTAATTGCTTTTGTGAGGTGTTTTACCAGGAGCAAGAGGGCCTCTTGCACCTGGATTGGTTTTTCTGTGTAAGGAGTTTGTTATTTTGCCTTTTATTAAAACCTTTTTGTTTCCAACACTGCCACAGAAGCCATCTTGCTGATTTTATGCCTTCTAAGATAGCTGAGCTATCTTGGGTGTTAAATAGACCTCCAAGAGCTTATGAGACCTGGCTCAAGGAGGAAATTATCATATTTCATGAAAATTGCAAAATTTTTATTTAAAAGCAACTATTTTTTAGATGATGTAATATTTTTTTAAAATATATAGAAACAATTTCAAGGTTTAAACATTGGTTTTCATTTGTATACACATATTATTCTTTAGTCTACTGTCAGTTCTTAGGGGACTGACATATTTAAATTCAGCACAGAGGCCTGGCTTTTTAATCCTACCATAAAAGCTTCTTTTACATAAAAATGGGGAGTTAAATTCTGCTGTCAGATATGCTGATGGAAGCTTGTTGACATCAGTGGGGTGGCACCAGAAGGGCCTGGCACTACTTTTGTTCCCTGAATTCAACAGCCCCTAGGAGTGTGCAGCTCTTTTCCATATGAGGATGGTTTTCTCTGTCATATTCAATAATTCAGACGATTTGAACTTAAATGAACAGCATGTAGGGAATTTACTGTAGATGCTTAGACTACTGGAAGGAACCCTCTGGCACAAAAGTTTCTTTTGCTGTACATTTTATTAGCAGTCTGTAGGTTGGAGGAAAAATTTAGTTGGTGTTTTTCTTTGTCAGCTGCTAATGGACCAAAGGTGTATTTCTTTATTGGGCCACAGGGTTAATGAATTTTTGCTGCATTTGCATTTCTCTCTCATGACAATGAAAACTTCCAGTCAGGACAAAAAATAACTGGACAAAGAACTAAGCAAGTCTCAGTATTTTGGCACTGGAATTTCCTTAGACAGTATTTTCCCAATTTTTATAATAGAAATACAAATAAAATTACTCCCAGTGAGTTTGTATATATGTTTGCAAAGGGTTGTGTAGACTGGTGCAATCTTTCCTCAACTGTTCTCCTTCAATGTGTCTCTTTTTTGAGTTCATTTATGTCAACATCCAGCAATTTTGCACAAGCTCTGTAACATCCCTGCCTTTCTAGACTATTTAGGTGACTCTGTGACCTGATAAACAGAGATCCACCAGAAATTTAGAAGTTGGAGTGCTGTGTTGGTATAGAGCAGTAAGGAAAGCCTGGAGAATTGGAAATAATACTTAAAATTTATCTTCTTCCAACTGCTTCTTTAATTGCAGGGCCTGCAATCCAATTTCCAATCTGGCAAAGGGCATCCTGGGGGTTTTAGCACAGGGGCTGGGGACCAATTACTCAGTCAGCTTTTTATTACTCAATTTGTGACAGCCTGCAAGGGCCCCATTTGCCAGGCAGGCTCCTGCTGTGCTGGGAAACTTTTTCCAATGGAAAACAAACTGGAGCTGATGGGTAAACTGGGAGGAGTGAACTACTTACCCAGTTGCATTTGGAATTGCTGCTCCCAGAGTTAACAGGAGACATTCCACCTATCAAGTTTGCACATTTTAAGAGACTGCAATTCCTACTTTAAGAAGGTGTCTTTAAGACTGAACCCTAAGAATTTGTCTGCCTGAGCTTCAAGCTGATGATGCAAATACCATTCAAAATCTGGCAGGTTTAACTTAATATCATCTTAATCTAATATACAGATGTCT
Source organism: Ammospiza nelsoni (assembly GCF_027579445.1). Lineage (NCBI taxonomy): Eukaryota > Metazoa > Chordata > Aves > Passeriformes > Passerellidae > Ammospiza > Ammospiza nelsoni. The sequence goes on from NC_080636.1 coordinate 2,972,258, forward strand.
AAAGACACGACAGCTGAGATACTCTTTGTCCCTAAGTGTTTGGATGCTGAGTGCTTGCATAAAATTAAAAAAAAAAAAGAAAAATTAATGGAAGAAAAATCTATCCAAGGATGTCTTTGCAACAAAGACAGCTGGAAATTGGAGTGTTTGGGGAAAGTATCTCTGGACAGTTACTTTGCTCTTACACTTGTCTTCAGGTGTCTACTACTGGCCATTTTATGAAATTGTATAAAGTGGACCGATGCCATATCACAGAATCACAGAAACATTTTGGTTGGGAAAAAACTCCAAGAGATCAAGTTCAAAATTTTGACCAAACACCACCTTGTCAGCTAAACCATGGCACTGAATGCCACATCCAGTCATTTCTTAAGCATCTCAAGGGGTCGGTGACTCCATCACCTCCCTGGGCAGCCCTTTCCAATGCTTAGGAACTTTTTCCATGAAGAATTTCTTCCTGGGGTATTGTACTTGCAGGGCACACCTGACAAAGGAAGGAATGATGCATCTGAATTCTCAGAAGGCAAATTTATTACTTTATTATACTGTATTATATTAAAGAATACTGCTAAACTATACTAAAGAATACAGAAAGGATACTTACAGAAGGCTAAAAAGATAATAATGAAAACTCCTGACTCTTTCCAGAGTCCTGACACAGCTTGGCCCTGACTGGCCAAAGAGTGAAAACAACTCCCAGCAGAATCCAATGGAACAATCACCTGTGGGTAAACAATCTCCAAACACATTCCACATGAGCACAACACAGGAGAAGCAAATGAGATAAAAAATTGTTTTCCTTTTCTCTGAGGCGTCTCAGCTTCCCAGGAGAAAAATCCTGGGTGAAGAGATTTTATCAGAGAATGTGAATGCCACACTGGTGTTTAACCTGAATGCCCCCTGACAGAAGAATATAGAAGGTATCATATTCTCTTCCAAAAATGAGTTCTGAACTGGACCCCCTGAGCAGCTCTCCAAGGTCTTAAATCAGCCCTTTTGCCCTTTATGCAGCACTAATATTTGATCCAAGAAGCACCCCAGGGGAAAGTGGAGGTCCATGCACAATGCTCATCCACCTATTTCTTACAAATAATAATTTAATCTGTGCAAGGTTCAGATTTATATCAGTTCTGGGCACTTCAGTTAGTTATGCTATTATTAACAATCAACACACACACCTATTTAGAAATTAAACAAGCAGAATAAGCTTGTATGCACTGTGCACAACTGCACTTCTCTGATCTTTTTATCTTAAATCTGCAGAACAGACTTTTTTTCTTTCATTTTAAAGAAACTGCCATCATATCTATTACTGTTATGGATGACTTCTCTTTAAAAACAAATTGAATGCAAGAGTTCAAGCTAGAAAATTGTATTTTGGCTGAATGGGAGAGTCTTGTTCTTTAGAGGCAGAACATTAAGACAGCAATGGCTTGAGGATGTATCTGTAAAAGACATATTGATTTTTAATAAATATAATGCACCAGTCACTTTGTAATAGCAAAGACACATGCAGCACAGTGCAGGCCTTCTGCTCTTTCTAAATGCATTCATATATATGTACTGACATATTTATGTTTATAAACCAATAAGAGTACCTTGCACAAAGCAAAAAGGGCATGGGAAATATATATACACATAGACACATATATCAAAAAATGTATTTATATATGAAAGGCCTTCTTGCCATTTCTTTTCTCTCCCTGTTCTTTAGAACTACTTTCAAACAACATCTTTTCTTTCTGAGACGGAGATGATTTCAGGAGTGTTGATATATCAGATATTTCAGAAGGTAGTACAATAAAAGGAGAGTAAGGACAGTGCTCCAAAAATCTCAATAACTCTTTATAATTTTTTCTATCCTTTGGCTTTAGCTTACACAATTGAGGGTCACATGCAATTGCTTTACCTTACACAATTGTTGTGAACAAAAAAATAATCTGCCTGTAAAACAATCATCCCCTGAAAACCAGAAGCCAGTTTATGTATTTATTTCATTAACACATCTATGTTCATGAATCCATAAAAATGGGGTTTGAGGATCAAAATAAACTTTTATGGCCTGTCCAGAGAACAGAATAGGGAATTATAGAAGGAATTAAAATCATAGCGTCTTACACACTTAGAATAACATTTTAGCTAATAATGATATTTTAATGCAGATCCTGGTGATACTGAGTGGACAGGAAGTAATTATATTAGTCTTGAAAACCAAAAGAGTTTGATGCAGGGAAAGATATTGCTGGCTTGGGCTTGTTTTCAACTTTAGATATTATTGCTTGGGGAAAGAAAATGGAGAGAGGGGAGTGAGTTGCAAACCACTGGACAGCAGTAAGGGATCAAGAATTTAAAACTGCTGCTGCAAATGTCCTGGGTAGAGTGAAATGAATCTTTCCAGACCTTGGAAGATAAATTGTCCTGATCTCTTCTTAGAAGCTGGATACCACATTTTATGGAGATTTTCCATGAACAAACCAGAATTACCTAAAAGTTTTATTTGGTCCTGTGGTCCAAATGTCTTTTAGGAGTAAAAATAGCAAACACTAGGAAGAAATGTGGCATGTTCAGCTACCATCTCATGTGGTGGACACCAGCCTTCATGACTTAATAAAAGTGAAAAAGGGAAGGGAGGAAAGAGAGGAGAGAGAGCTTTGCTCTGAGTTTGTTTCAGTTTTTAATAATCCAAAGGAATATCCTTTAATTACTTCACACTGTGAGCAATCATTATGTCCCATATGATGTCACCTTGATTCAGCATAGCTGATAATGACAATATGTCTGTAATAAATAAGGGAAAGGTGGCATATTATTCTCTAAGAGATTCGTATTCAATTTGCAGGCTGTGTTCTATATGGAAAAGACTGTGTCATTTAAGATTGAGTACCTTTTTGTTTTTTACCATAACAGATGTTTCTAAAACCTATTAAAAAGAATCATAGTGCTGTTTTTGCCTAATAGCAAAAAAAAAAAAAAAAGAAGGAAAGAAATCAGTACCTTATCACTACAATTTACCCTTAGAAACTTTCATTAAAGTACTTTAAATCCACTTTTATTTTCTCCCAACTACTCATTTTAATTTTTTTTAAGAACTTCCATCCACAGGTTATTTGGATTATCAATGTCATTGGTAAGAGTTTTTCTTGACGGCTCTTCCAATGTGAGAATATTGTTGCCTGTGGGTTCCTGTGTTAAAAGAGCTGAGAGACTCCTGAGAGATGTGTGTCCCTGTTCTCACTGCTTAGCTGCAGAGAAGCCACAAAAAGAGCAATGGTAATGGTTTTTCCATGTGAGGGAAAATGTTAAAAATGTCAAGGAAGCTTGAAGCTGGTAAATTCCAGTCACTTGTTAATTTATGAGTGTGCACGAAGTATCCAGATCTGCAAAGATATTGAGTACTCGCACTTTGAATGTATTTGAATGTCTTGGTTTGTAATTTTGACACTGCTGAGATCCTGTCAAGTCCAAAATAACCAGAATTCTCACTGGTCTTCAGCCAAAAACCTTCATGTTGATGGTGGCACCCTGCTCTCACAGCAATAACTCTGACCCTACAGTAAACTGAGGACGTGGAGTCTCTCTCTTGCATTCCTTGGGCAAAATAATCTGAATTCAGCTCTGTTTTATGCAGCACCCTGCACTGGGCAGCCCATGGGCACAGATATCTAACCAAAGCAAGTGAGGAGAAGTGTTGTACAAGGAGTTGTGCCTCACATGAACATTAATTTACTTGGCCACGTGGTTCTCCTGACCCTCACAGTTGTGCCTACCAGACTTTTTTAAGTACAATTCTTCATTCTTATTTGCCTAAATGAAAGCATGGACTTGTCAACCCCTTATCAACAGTTTTTTATAATTTTTTTTTGGCCATCATCAATGTCCTGCTAAATCTTGAGATTTATGTTATGTTATTTGGCAAATAAGGAATGTATAAATGTTGGCTAAGGGTTCTAGGGCTGTGATGTGGAAGAATGATTAGCTGGAAAACAAGTTTCTGGTTTGACATCTCTAAAAGCATTTGAGGTTGTAGCTCTCAGAAGGAGGAAAAGCTTGAATTGTTTGATGTCAAAACACAGGTAAGTGGTTTGGGAAATTCAGAAGAATAAAAAGCATTGAAATCCACCATTATGCTTTTTGTAAAGTATTAATGAATTTTTTTAGATGCGGGCATCTGTTGAAACAGAAATTTGGCTACCAAACATTCAATTTTTCACATCATCCTTCCAGAACATTAGTATTGAAAGAAAAAAAAAAAAAAAAGAAAAGGAGATAAGTGGTAGTGCTGTAATATAGAGAAGTAGGCTATATGAAAAAGACTTAATCCTTCAAAATGCTGAACAGTCTGGCTAAATTCCACTTAAATTTCCATTAAATCCTTGAACTCTGAATTAAAAGATTTAGCATATATGAGCCAAAGTATGTAGGACACTTCGGGCATAAAAAGATCAAATAACAAGAAATAGCAGGAAAAGACAAATCCTGAAACAGAAAATCATGCTTTGACTGTAGTTTTCTGAACTCCATTCACAAATAACTTAAGACTCATTTAAAGCCTCATTAAAGCTTAGCCCAACTCTCAGAGCTTTCCAGAGCTTTTCTGAACCATGTCCCCCAGCCTGAAGACCGGGCAGGAGCAGGGATGTCATGCATTTTCCAACTGGAAAAAAGGAATTACTTCACTTTGGCTAAAGATTCTCTTTAGAACACCACTCATTTAGAAATCTGCTTTTGAGACCGAAGCAGTGTACGTCTGTGTGCTTATTTATCAAGATTTTAAAGGATTAAGTAAAAAAAAACAAAAAAAAAACAAAAAAAAAAAAACAAACAAAAAAAACAAAACCAAAAACAACAAAACAAAACAAAAAAACAAACAAAAAAAAAGTGTAGTCAGACTCCACTTGGGAAAAGAGGGAAGAAAAATAGGAAATATATTTCTTTTTAATGTTACTTATTAGAGTAATTTCAAGCTTTTCACCCAAACCCCAAACGAAGACTGCCAGATTTTAGAACTTTGAAACACCAGATGAGAAAATGACAAACCCCCCACAATCTGGGGCTGTGGAATTCCTTTCTAAATCCCTTTCCTGCCAGCTGTCTGTCACCTGAAGGAGTCACACACCCTGCCTGCTGCTCAGAGTGATGCCAAATGATCTGCAATTACAGTGTGCTTAACCTGGAAATCTGCTAACACTGAGCTTTGCAGAAGCCAACTTTCAGGTTTAGCAAATCCTTTACCTTCCTGGAAGATTTTCACACCAGAGGAGGATCATTGGGCTGCAGATGTGCAAAATTACCCATTTTACCAGGGCACTGACACTGTGCCAAATCATCCCTCTCTCTGAGCTACACTGGAGTAGGAAAATGTGAGAAAGGGAATCCAATTTCCTTGTCCTAAGAGGACACCAGGAGCCTCTCCTCCCCTTTGGTGACACGGGGGTGTCAGTTGTGGGTTTAAAATTCTCATCCCAAGCACAGGACAAAATCTGGATGCACTGAGAGCCTTCATGAACATGCTGAGTGAAAAGCTGCAGAAACGAGCCAGGAGGGAAATGTGGAGGACAGCAAAGATTGCTGCCTAACAATGAACCAAACAAGGACATTCCCCATGGAATACGTCGACATTTTTCTGTTCCAGAAGAATTTGTCGCAGAATTGTTTTCTTTTCTGACATTTTCCCCTTTGTAAAATACTTATACGGCTTTTTCACGGCACAAGGATGGAAATTCTTCATGATGAGCTGACATTTTAGATGCAGCTCAAACTGCTGCAGTGCCAGGGATTTCCAGGAACAGCAGATCTGCAGACATGTGGGTGCTCACATTTTGCAAAATTTCCTCAGAAGGCTCGGTGTTTTCATCCTGCAGATGAATTTATCTAATTAAGCTTCTTAAATTATTGTTTGCTTTCCTTTGGTTTTGCCCTGTTCTCATTTGTGCTCAAAGGAATGAGTAATACTTAAACAAATAAAAAACGAAACAAAAACCAGCCACAATTGGCCAGGCTTAATTCTAAATCTACCTAGGATAAATATGTGAATTTCTAGGAAAACTGAAACATGACCTTTCATGTTGCTGTGGGTTTTCTTAAGGATTAAGGCAATAAAAGTCATCAAAGTGTTCTGAGGTAGACCTTCACATCTATTTGCCCAGAGGACAGTAGAATACACACGATGTTGCTCTGATATCTGGGGTGAAATCTTCACAGGGAAATATTAAAGGATGAAAAACAAATGTTATTTTAACTGTCAGTTTGATCTTCTCAATAGCTGTAATTAATCACAGTTGCTGCTGTAAAGACACTGAGAGCTCTCTCTTAAAGAGGTCAGATGGTAATGAAACAAAGTTATTCTCTCGTGTTCCTTTCAGAAATTTCCGGCAAATATAAATGTGTATGAGCTGTCATCCAGATGAGCTTTTCAGGACTTAATAACCCATTTAAAACTATCAGTGCTGGCAAAGCAAAATCATAAAAGACCTTTGAACTTTGCAAGGACGTTTCCTCTTTGAGCAATTTAGCCTTTGCATGTGGATGGCTCAGAGCCATATGCACAGAATAACATTTCACCACAGGATGTCATCTTGGATATGAGGAGAATGAAAGAATTCTGAGTCTGTGCTGCTTGTTTGGATTGCTGCAAGGGGTGTAACGTGATACTTAAAAAAACTGTAGGCAGAGGGCAGTATGACATATCAATAAAGGAGATTTTCATGAGTGGACTGCTGGTAGAAAACCACTGGCACGACAAAGTTTGTACTTCTTGGGTGTGGCAAAGCAATTCCAAGTAATCACTCTTACAGTCCTAAAATATTAAAGTTTTTCAACCTTTACCTGGCCTGGAGCTCCGTTCAGAAGCTTTTTACTGTGTCTTGCAATGTGAACAATTACTAGAATGACTAGAGCTGGTCGTTTCTGGGATTTAGTAGAAACGATTCAGCCAGTTAGGTTATTGCCCAGCAAAAATTAGGGTTATCACCCAAAATACTCCTCTGTCAACCTAAAGGTATTTGCATCTTGTTCATGGTGATTATCAGAATGACCCCAAGAAATTCTTAAGCAATCTTCATGTCAGGAAAACAAAGGGGTTATAGGAATTCAAGAAATACTGGAGTTAGTTTTGCTCTCCCCTTTTTGTCTCTGGTGGGTAACTTAGCACTGGCTGACTGAAATAACAAATTACAACTATATTTCTTTAGGCCGTGTCACATTTACATTTCTGAATCCTTATTTGTATGGAAACACACAGCCTTGGTGTTGTAAAGTTGATCTTTTTCCCCCCCAGAACTATTAAATTTGTCAAATGTACTTTTTTACCTTGATTTATCTCCCGTTTACAGGAAATTAACTGCTGGGAAAAGGAGCAGATGTCACATTAAATAACAGAGTGGCCATAGCACCAAAAGATACCTTTCCCAACGCTTTAAGTGCAGCAGGGCCATTGCTGATTGCTGCAATCACGTGGGAAGAGTTTTCCAAGTTATCAGTTGCTCCTGAAGATTACAACCTCTCCATGTTTTTGAAGTCTTATTTAAAGGGTAGACTAAGGGGAATTTTCTTTTTTCCTTAGAGAAAATATGTATTAATCTGTAAGCAACAGTGCATTATATTTTAATAATTTAATGCTTGCTTTCAAGAGTGACAGCAGCCTAGGAATTTGCCAGATCCTGTTTTTTGTCCTTTGAAAGTTCCTCCCATCAAACTGCACATGCATCAAAATCATAGGCTGCCTCTTGCTGACAGTGCAATGCTACCTTTTCGTTTTAAAAGACAAAGGTCAGATCTACATGTTTGTGACACTCAGGCAGAATTTCTCTGCTGTATTCTGCTTTCTGAGTTCCTGCTGTCAAGAAAAGAGGACAGGTTTCACTTTTTTTGTGTGTTTGTGTGAGCTGAAAATCACGGCTTTATATATATCTAGCATGACTTCTTGTGAAAGGAGACAAGGTATAGAACTATTTTTTCTCCACAGATCTGACAAGGCCAGCATTTCATAGGTTTAAAAGCATAAAAGTTTTTCTAAAAAAAAAGCAACCTATAAAAATAATATATAATAGAAAGAGTGAAGGAAAAAACATTGCAAAGCTGGAAGTACATCAAAATCGTAGTAAAAAATGCTTTTGACAGATTACAAAAAGTTCTGTTGGCAGGTTACTGAGTGATTTGTGTCATAAAAAGTAAAGTTGATCAATGGCAGGTAGAGGATCCGTCGATGATAGCATGACATAATTTTTTCAAACTTGCAGAATATAAAGCCCTGTACTGGCCAGCCAACACCTATATCCTCCTCTCCCCATTTGAACCCTGGGATAAAATGTGCTACATGAAACACAGGAGAGCCTGCACTAGCTTGTTATCCAGGCTGGAACTGGATCTAACTCTGGTCTATCTCCATCTTCTTCCATCCACCTCCTTCCTGCAATTGCAAAATGAGAATCTCCATGAAATTCATAAAAGACAATTCAATATGTGGCTGTGTGGTTGGTACCAGGAGAATCAGGAACTATCAGGACTTTAAAAAACTAAAAAACTGGATGGAGAAGATAGGGGCAGTCATGTTCCTGCTTCATTACCTACAACCCTCACCCTGGAAAGAAGGAAGAGCTGGAATCACCAATTTTAGGCATTTTGAGCAGAGTGTAGGGCTAATAAGGGAACTCTGGAGAGCAAGCAACACCTCTCTGAAGGAAAGAGATTATGATTTACACTACTCCTGCCCCTCATAACTTGTATGTAATCTTTGCTTAGTGTTAGGTAGTGAGGGTTCACAATGGTTGTTAGGATTCTTTTCCCTTCTTTTTTATTTTATTTATTTAATGCGGTTTCAGCTGAGTCAGTCCCTTTCCCAGGTCAGTCAGCTCATGGGCCTGTCTCAAAACCTGAAGTCACAGCCAGAGGGCTGTCTACCAGCAATCCAGGTAGGATTGCACTGGAATTGTGTCTGGGATTCAATGGACAATCACATGGAGCTGCTGCCTCTTCAGTTATCTCACACCCTCAACCACAGCTGAATCCAGGGGCAGCCAGAGATAAAAACACTTCATGTTCATGTGACTATCAGCTGAACTTCTTCTGGAGTTGGAGGTAAATCTTTGGGTGTGTTATTTCTTGATTTTTTAAAATTATTTTCTCATATTTGACCACTAGCCACGCAAGTTTTAAAGATTGTGATTCAAAGCTTTGATTCTCTGGGTAATTATGTCCTTTTAGGTAAAGTAATATTCTGCTCTAGAAGCACTTTGCATTTACTTTTCACTGAAGTGAATACAAATTGAAAGTCTCTGCATTTGATGTTTGCAAGCTGTTGATTATAGATTAGAGACAGAAAGAAGGAAACCTGTTTCCTAAACAATGAAACTCAGAGAACACCTATTCATGTATGAAAACAAAAAAGACATAAAGCTTGTAAGAGTAACCATCTTCCTCATGCAATTTGTAAGAAACATTTGCAGTCAGATAACATGAATAGATGAGGGGACAAGCCACTCATCCTGTGTTTAATTGTCCATGCTATAATGCAATAAATCTGTATTCCAAGGAAAGCTTTGGAATGAGATCACTGAATGTATTTCAGAGTTCTGAAATTATTATTGATTCAAGGATATTTTGTCTGAATTGTACATATGCAAAGCACAGTTCACACTGGAAAGGGCCCGAGTGTGATATAACAATCTGCAGAATGCCATCAATAACAGCATTTGAGGCCACCCTCCCCTAACTGAGAAGATGTGCCACATTTGCAGTCAGACTATTTGTTATGCAGACAGACATATTGCTTCCCTTTTTTAGCTGGATTAAGGGGACCTTCCCTTCCTGTTAGGTATCTGGTGATAAATGCTGCTGTGATGTAATTCTTTATATCTCTATGTCACTGCAGTTTGTATGCATTTGGCTTCACACAGAACTGCTAGAGCAGGCCTTTAAATCCAAAATCATCGATTGGGATGGGTATTTCCTAAATCAAGCACCAACCTGGACTGTCCTGATTTTTTGTTGGGTTTCTCTCCCAGCCACATATCTGTTTGTGGCACTTAGCTCATGGTAATTATGTATGGAATTGTCTTGGTTTAAAAAGACAGGTGTGTGCTAAAGAAGGCAGGAGGCTCCCCTGAAATGGAAAATGAAAACCCCCTCCCTATGAATTGTTATAATTTTGAAATTAAGGGGCTCTCAGGCAAAGAAATGGGAGTTGGAATAACAGTTCTTTGTAAGGGAAAAATAAAAGTAAAATAAACAGTGCAGTGATACAAAACAACACAGCCAGAGTGAGAGCAGTCCCTGCCCCCTGTGTGTCAGGGGGTGTCCCAGCCCCATCCCAGGGGGGCTCAGCCCTCCTGCAGTGCCAGCTGTGGCTCTGCTGCAGCAGGGATCCTGCACAAGGGGGGAGTTTTCCTCTGCAGCTCCAGGGCTGCTGCAGATGGGCCTGGGCTCCCTCTGGCCATGCAGGGCAGCAGAAAGCTGCTCCTCTGGCAATGCAGGGGGCAAAGGCTGCTGGGGTGTCCCAAAGCTCAGATTGGATCCAGGTAGGAATGCTTGGCTCCTCCCCTGGGCGGAGCATCTCCCCATGGGATGGTGGGATTGGATCAGCCATGCAGGGACACTCACTGGCCATGGACAGAAGATAATTAATAATTGATGGCCCATGAACAGCAGAGATCTCGTGGAGGGAGGATTGGCTGTGGAAGAGATAAAGAAAATGCCCAGTGAACAGAAGATAACTGCCCCACCTCTGACAGTTGGCAGTAGATCACACATCCCCAGCCACATTTTGAATTTCCTACCGCAGGCAGGTGTATATGACTTTCAGTCAGAGATCCAAGACCCAAAGTAATCACCATTATCCCTGCAGTTATTCCAAGTGCTTGTCACTTTTCCACATTTTCCAAGGTCTGTCCATTCTTGTTCCCCTGGGCTCTCCCTCTGTCCCCTGGGATTTTTTCTCTCCTGTTTTAAGAAGCACCCCTATTCTTTGGAGTGTATTTCACCACTGCCCACTATGTGCTAGATCAATCCCCTCAACTCAGCTCACACAGGCAATCAATCAACAATCCAATGGCAATAACTTTTCATCACTGCTGACCCAAACTACATCACAAATGGTTAGTTTGCGATGCTTAAGGACTTATTACTGACATCCTGAAATATGCAGCCTTCTTGAAATTGTTGTGTGCATCACTGTGAAGGTAATTTCTTTTTCACCATGGTTATATGTGCCAAAATTCTCATAAAGAAAAGGTTACCTCTGGAACTGGACAGAAATTATCTTAGAATGATGTGCATTGAAGAAGGAAATTTTCCATTCAAATAGTTGACAACAGCTAAAAACATTTGAGAAAATGTCACTGTAATCACATTATAAAATAACCCCCAAATATTTCTTAGAGTTGTGTCTGTGGTGGGTGAATGCTTTCTGCCAAATTGATCAAAGTGCTTTGGTTTGACTTAATAGCACAGTTTATGTCACAAACAAGTCTGTGAGTTTTTCTTTTCACAAAACTCTACCATCTCCCTCATTACTAGTTTGGTATGGGAAAAGTTGTGTTATCTTCCCAAAGGAATGAATTTTCAAGGTGAAAATCTGAAACTGTGTGGAATTACAGAAACAAAAAAAAAAAAAAAAACCAAAACCAAGCAACAATAATTTTTCCCAAAAGAAAATTAATTAGAGATCATATTGTTTAATCCCACAGTATCTTGTTTGGTCTCCCCTCATTGATATAGTCTTCTCAACTGCTCAAGGATTCCATGTCCTATAACAATATGTTTTTAGTAAATCTTTGATATGACTTTTTACTTATGCCTTTCTCAGCCAGAACACTTTCCTCCTGATCCTTCCTTTCTGTATCTTTTACATGACTCGATTTTTAAGTGTAATCTATAATTTTACAGTGTAGAGCCAAATGGCATATCTGTTGTTTTAAGGATTTTGTAAATAACTGTTTTGTGTTGATTACAAGAATAAGTGCTGCTCTGACAAAAGCATATACTGTGTAATGCTGTGATTTATTCTGTGATATGATGAAAAAGGGAAAGCAAAAACCAGGCTATACATAAATAAACGCACCACTAACTTGTAATTAATATAACTATTATAGTTCGGCGATAGATTGAATAAAAGAAATACATAAACAGAAAACATAGCATAAATACATAACATAAACATGTACATAAAAATGTGTAGCAATTAATAGAAGATCATTTGGGCAGGGTTCAGCATTTCAGAATTAAACTCCAGTCTAAGTGGGCAATGCAGCAGTGCCACCAGCAAACTACAAAAATCCCATTTGAGCTTCATTGGTTTCAGATGTATTTGAAATGACAGCAATTGGCTGCCTCCTGGCCTAACGAGCAGAACAACAAATTACATGCCTGCTCATTTTAAACAAAGGAAAGGGCATCTTTACCTTAAAGAGGGAGATTAAAAGTTTCCAAGTGCACTACAGACAACTGCCTGCTGCCTGAAAGAGGAGTGGGGTTTATTGTTAAATATTTTATTTGCCAATTTGCTGTGCCAGCCGGGACTGGCATTGCTGGCTCTGGGTGGGTTATGCAGAGCAGCTCCCAGCCCATGGTCGTTTATGTGAATGCAAAATCAGAGCGTGATGGAAGCAATCACCATTTCCTGAGCTTTTGCTTTCCAAACCAGATACTGTTTGTATTTCAATCATGAGCATGCTTTGCTGGAATTTTTGCTTTCTTGCCAAGGGATTTTAGAAAAATGGTAAATTTGATGTAAATCACCGTGGTTTGCCAAACACTGAAGAAAGTTATCACTCATAGAAGTGGAAAATAAATTATGGGAATTTTTTTAGTTTCTATGATCAATGGAGCTGAGGGCTTTCTCTGATATGATAAAAGACTTTTTTGAAACTGATCTTATTCCAGAGAAATCGTTTAATATCTTGTGAATGAGTTGGATTTCCTACACAGGGCTGGTAGATATTCCAGTCTATGTAGCACCTTTAACCAGAGAAAACCAAGATGCTTCATACCAGCAATGTCAGAAAAGAGTCGGGAAAGCAGGAAAAAATTCTAGACTTGGAGAGTTTAATCTTCCCTAAGTCTCATTTTTCTTGAAGCAGTCTCTCATCAGTAATGTAATAGAAATAATAATAGTGTATTCTTCTGTGTATATATAAATAAAGTGGGACAGAAAATGTAGGTGTTTATGTTGCTGTAGGATTTTAATTTTGTGTTTTCGTTCTTCAAATCTTCCTTTATTTTCTCACAAGGAAAGTATTTACATTATTTCTTAATTGCTAATATTGTGATCTTGAAAACAACTCCTTTTCTATTTCTTCCAATGTTTTTACTTACAAAACTGAACCTGTCATACTGGAAAAAAAAAAAAAAAGAAAGAAAAAGCTTGTTGTCAAAATATTTTCAGCTATGTTTCAATATATTTTCAGCTATGTTATGAGAGAAACAAAGATGAGGAAATAATCTTTCCTTTCCTTTCCTTTCCTTTCCTTTCTTTTCTTTTCTTTTCTTTTCTTTTCTTTTCTTTTCTTTTCTTTTCTTTTCTTTTCTTTTCTTTTCTTTTCTTTTCCTTTTCTTTTCTTTTCTTTTCTTTTCTTTTCTTTTCTTTTCTTTTCTTTTCTTTTCTTTTCTTTTCTTTTCTTTTCTTTTCTTTTCTTTTCTTTTCTTTTCTTTTCTTTTCTTTTTCTTTTCTCTCCTAAAGCACATGTTGCTGATTTTTCCTACCCTCTAACTCAGAGTCTTATTTTCCTTACCTATCACTCAGTGGTCCACAAAAATATCGTTAAGATTAATTGCCCTTGCTAACCAAAAACTGCATTTGAGCAGGAGGTAAAATGGGAAGGAACTAAGACAGGAAAGCACCTGCAAGAGAGAACTGTGGCACCACAGACCCATCTCTTTTTCCACTTCTAGGAAAAGCAAAATCCTTGGATTCCCATGGCCTGGTGAGCACATTGCACCTCTCAAGAATAATACAAAAAGACCTGATAGCAAAGTATCTATTAGTGGATCACAGGAAAAATTACAGGAGGAAAAACCATAAAGACCAGCACTCCATCAGTTTCTGCATTTTAGTGAATCATTCTCCCGAGATATCTAAGAAGATGATTTGTGATTTTATCCTGTTAATATTCAACAAATTACAGTGTCATAAAAATTTGGGGCTATTTCTAATGCCTCAATTGCACTGTGAATACTTTCTTTGGTAACTAAAACATATAAATATATTTTAGGTTATATGCCTCCAATTGCTATGATACTTATGAAAACTGTACATAGAAAAATCTGAACCTATCCTCCTAAGGGTTTATTTTCATAACATTTAGAGCAATCTTAGAAATTTTTATGTTTAGAGCAACCTTAGAAATTTTTATGTATCTTTTCATGTCTGATTGTAAGTTTTCCTGAATATATTAATCCTGTTGTGATATGAATCCAGAGGAGGCAAAGCCAAAGTGAACACACACATATGCTCCTTCAAACAAAATTATTGGTTGATGCTTTCTTGTGCAGAAGCTTCAGTGACAGCTTGTGTCAGAGGAAAAACCACACTCACAGCAGTACAAAGTGTGTTTGTAAATGACTTTTAACTCTTCTTATGTCTATGTGCTACCTAGAGGTAAATAGAAAAAACAAAATATGTTTGTGGTTAAAATATCTAATCAAAGAACAAATGCTGCCATGTGATTTTCAGGGACTATGTTTGACATTGGATTAATGCTAAACAACTGAGCCACTTTTACTCAATCCATCCTTTGAAGAGCTGATCATCATTTCAAAGCCTACACCATGTTAATTCAAAAGGGCTGTTGATGAGCATGTTTTGAATAAGTGTTATCAAATGTTCACAAGGGATTAATTCCACAGGAAAGCAATGATCAATCAGACATCAATTCCCTTACCCCACATTTGTGCTACAGATGGTGATAAACAATCCCTCTAGAGATTAATAATACAGTCAGTGAATATGAACCCTGAATTCCAGGTATTGATGAAATTATTTATAGCAGATTCACCAGCCATTAGGTTACACAGGGGAAATTAATAGTATTCAATAATACTCAACTTCATACTTTTGCCAGTGAAAATGTGCTGGAGTGGAGTACAATCATCAGGAAAAATTCAGTAGAAGAGGCAGATTTTGCTTTTCCAGTACTTTCTGCTTCCATATGTATTCCTGCTTCAAAAACATGGACATTACAGCAGGTCATTTTGGTCCTGGATCACCAAGGTGTGGATTCATCCCATCAACCCTATCCAGGACACCTTCACATTTGGAATCCCATTAAAATAAATGGAATTAACACATTATTGTAGGTACAGCTAAATGCCCCATCCCAGAGGTGTCCAAGGCCGGGCTGGATGGGGCTTGGAGAAACCTGGGGTAGTGGAAGGTGTCCTTTGCCATGGCAGGGGATGGAATGAGATGATCTTAAGGTGTCTTTCAACCCGAACCATTCGTGGTTCCTTGGTTTGCAGTTATCAGGAGTGATCTATCAGAAACAGTTTCACTTTTCAATTTAACAAATCCCTCTCATGGCCTTTTGTATTAAGCAGATCAGGCTTTACAAGGTTTTACAACTGTACTTAGTAGAGTTGTATCCAGTCCCTTTACAGAAAATAAATATTTAAGCGGAAATAATACTGATGTAAAATTGAAAGGTACACTGTGCAATCAACTCACAGATGAAGACATTAAATATGATGTATGCACATAATACTTGATTCTGTGAACAGCAATCACAAAGCAGGGTTGAAATGCACCATCTCTGTGGTGAAAACAAGTGAGCTTTAAGAAAAGATGTGACTATTTCTAAGTCCACAGGATGCCTTGTGAAGGCTGACCTAGAACAGAGGCTGGACAGAGATAAAGAATAAAGCAGGGATTTATTAGGAGGCCTCAATGGATCCACCTTGGGCAGCACAAGAGCCCAGCCAGGGCTGCACCCAAGATTAACCAAAATGGTCACAAAATGCACAACCAGTCATGGAATCTGTCACTTTTATAAGTTCTGCTCCATTTGCATCTTGGAGTTCATTGTCCAATTACAGCTTTAGTTTATGAAGCCCCATCCTTCTTGTTTTTCTCTCTCCAGCCCACGTTGTTTGTGCTCCTGGGCTGAGATTTGGATCATTTGTCCTTGGTGCCCAGCTGGAGCAGGGATTGTTTTGTCTCCCTGCTCTGTGCACAGAGCTCACCATGCCCTCATGTGAAGCCCAGACCCACACACTAAAGCAGCACAGAATGTGAAAAATATAAAAGCTAAAACCTGAGGCATCACAGAGACACAGTGAACCACTCTGTCACCTGGGAACAAAATTCCCTGCTGAAATCACAATAAAAGTACCAGTGACCACAAAGTAACTCTCAGAAGCACCAAGAGATGTCTTTTTGTGGATCTCAGGTATGTCATGCGACCGTGGGACACATGAAACATAGTGAAGGGAATGCTTTTACCTTGAGTTCCTTTGAAGATGCATTTTTAATGAGAAAGAAGTGGTAACATATGTAAATGACGCGAAACAACTCTGCTTAATCTTGTCTGAGAGAGGGACTGAGCGTTCTTCAGACAGCCATGATTTGCTTCAAACGTCTGCCCAAAATCCAGCAGCCTTTCACTATGGGATGAGATGAATAATGCCTCCTCCTGCCTGTGCCAGGCAGCAGCTCAGTTGTTTAATTAACTCAGACAGACACTCTCTGTGCTTTGGGCTGAGATGATGTGGCTGCTCAAAACACTTGTTTATTTTTAGACTGCTGCTTTATTCTAATGTTTATTATTTAAAGAAACTAAGTTACAGAACAACTTATTTTTCTACTTAATTTATAAAGAATCCCTTTTTCCCTGGTCCTTTTACCTCCTACCAAGACCTTCTCAGGGGAGGGTATGGATCATAGACAGTATAAAACTTCTGAGACAAGAATTCACTTCATCTAAAAGCAAATTTTTTTCGGGAATAAATTTAACCACCACGAAACTGCATCTCAGAGATCTGGAGTTTGAGAACAATACTTCCAATCAGCTTAATTATATGCTACCAAAATACAGACTTCACATGAAGGCATCTTGCAACCTTTTCTGGGTAATGGTACTTTGGAGTAACCTTTCAAACATATTGACTGCATTATAAAGAAGGAGAAAAAAACCCCAGCACCAAGGAAAGTATGAAAAAATCACTAAAAAATAGAAATTAATTCCTTTAAAGCAGAACTAATTCTGTACATTTGTTCAGAGTTAAATGCTCATACCCAAACACTCATTTTGTCAAAGTAGCTTTAATTACTATGTTAATTTTTGAGTAATTTTAAAGAAAAATATAGAACTCCTGGCTGTCTCAGATTCAAAATTTGTGTTAAAAAGAAAAGGCTTTTCAACAAAGCTTCTCTGTATCACTGATTTAATTCAGCAAAGTTATCTTAGAAATTAAAATATTCCTTTATATCCTTCTAATAGTTTTATGCAAAAGGAAAGAGAAATCCATTTTAATATGTCATAGTTGGAAGCAGAGTTGAAATGGCAAGACAAATAATTCTCTTATGTGTATCTGTTTCCTTTAGCTTTCTGCATGAAATAAAGAAAAGCTGAAAAACTGCAAAACAAAATAGTGACTTATAAAATCAATGTGCTACCTCACCGGGTCATACATCACCTTTTTAATCAGAAAAAGATCTTTGCAGTCCATCCTTCTCCCTGCACCATAGAATACCAGCTTATTTGGAACTACATTCATCCTCTTCTCCTGAGTATTTTAAACATGAAGAGCTGCCAGCTTTGATTTGCCTAAATTCTGTATTTACCTCCAGTTAATGCCCAGAGTCAAAGAGGATCACACTGGCTGAAGCCTCTGTGTTGCACTGGGCTCTGCAGTCCTGCACTCTTGAAATCCAAGGTTATCCAAGAAAATGAGAGATTCTCCTCACTACAGGGAATGTTTTCCCATCCCCACAAATGTGAGCTCATAGGAAAAAAAAACCCAAAAAACTGTGGTATTATTGGGGTCCCCCATGGCAGGAAGGAAATGATGAATCTGACTTCATGTTCTTAGAAGCCTAATTTATTATTATATTATATTATATTATATTACATTATATTACATTACAGTACATTACATTCCATTATATTATAGAATGCAATACTAAAACTATAATAAAGAATAGAGAAAGGATACTTACAGAAGGCTTAACAAGATGCTAATTAAAAACTCATGACTGACTCCTCAGAGTCTGACACAGCTTGACAGTGATTGGTCATTAAGTTAAAACAATTCACATGTTGGATAAACAATCTCCAAACCACAATCCAAAGCAGCAATACAAAGGAGAAGCACATGAGATAACATTGTTTTCATTTTTCCCTGAGGCTTCTCAGCTTCCCAGGAGAAGAAATCCTGGCAAAGGGATTTTTCAGAAAATATGACAGTGACAAAAAAGGGTTATTTAGTATCAGCTACACCTCTGTGCTCACCCCTGTGTCCCTTTGGAAAGCAGCTCTCTTGGGATCAAGTGCTGTATAAGTAAGGATTGATGAGGGGTTCGGAAATTCTTGCTGGATGTTGTGTCTGGCTCACCTAGCATTGCTATACCATGTGTATCATTACAGGACGGGTTAAGACTCTCATCTTTTCAACCAACACCACCTTCTGAAGTTTCAGAACCATCCTCCAGATGCCTTTTTGCACATCTGTAATTTCTGTTCAGTGTATCTTAAACACAACATTTAATTTTCTAATTTATAAGCAGAGCTGTCCTTGGTCCCAGTGCATGGGAAGACAAAGTGCCATTCCCAGCAAAGCCAGCGAGCACTTTCCATGGATCCCAAACACCACCACATCAGAGCACACCTGTGTGCCTTGCACAGTGCAAGGAGGCTGCAGCAGAGTGACCAGGGCAGAGATGCTGCACAGAAACTCAAACACTTCATGGCAAAAAACACTTTTTTTTTTGTTTTTGTCCACCTACTCAATTACCCCAATTTATCCTAATTCTCCCATTTCACATGTGTGGCATTCACATTCTATGAAAAAATCCCTTCGCCCAGGGTTTTTCTCCTGAGAAGCTGAGATGCCTCAGAGAAAAGGAAAACAATTCTTATCTCATTTGCTTCTCCTGTGTTGTGCTCATGTGGAATGTGTTTGGAGATTGTTCACCCACAGGTGATTGTTCCATTGCATTCTGCTGGGAGTTGTTTTCACTCTTTGGCCAATCGGGGTCAAGCTGTGTCAGGACTTTGTGGAGAGAGTCAGGAATTTTCCTTATTAGCTTTTCAGCATTCTGTAAGTATCCTTTCTGTATTCTTTAGTATAGTGTAGCATTCTTTAATGTAATATAGTATTGTAAAATAATAAATTAGCATTCTGAGACCATGGAGTCAGATTCATCGTTCCTGCCTTCATCAGGGCTTCCCTGCAAACACAATACATGTGTCCTTCAGCTTTCCACTGTCACTGTAATTTCTTTATGTCTGTGCAGCCTTTCCATGTCCTAAACAGGTTTCTACTTTCTATACAAGTCAGAGATGTGAATTCTTCCTTCCCCACTTGTTTTAATAGAAATCTCCATTTATTTTGTGAAGGGCATGGAAAAACTTGTTGCTGAACCTTGGCTTTAGTGTGAATGTTTCCTTTCTCTGTGCCCCTCGTGCAGCACAAAAATCAGATTCAAGACCAGAGTCATTGATGTGAAAATGACATTTCGGTCAGTTTCGCCATTTTAAAATTATTTTCTCCTTTTGAAATGATGTGTCTGATTCCCTAACTTCCTTGCTGAACAATTGTTCACAGGGATATTTATTTTTTCCATTTTTTATGTTTTTTACAGTTCTGACTTTGGCAGAGTAGTGGCTGTGTGAGAGCATGACACAGTGTAGCTGAGGATACTTAAGGAAAAATTAAAGTTACAATAGAACCTAATATACTACATTGATATCATAGGAGGGATAGTTTGGCTCTAAATAACCATCCTCTGTTGCCAAAAGAAATCCAGTTACTCTCTGTCTCCACACACTAGAATATTTTCTACAACTACTATATTTACTTTATGCTAATAAATGCTGTTGCCAGGGAAACAGCCCCTTTTCCCACTAATCAAGCTGTGTTTAAAAAGAAATAACTTGCAGAGATTATAGTAGTTAGAAACTTGTCCTTGTGGATAGGAGACCCTTTCTTCCTCAGGCTGACTTATTTGATGCTCAGGTGAGGTACTTGGCCTCTTAAAGAATTCCTCAGGATTTGCCTTTTTTCCCCCAGGGAAATATTTAATCCATCTTTTTTTCCAGTGGGAAAAAATTAATTTATCTCTTGCTAAATATCTAGCTTGATTAAACTGTGCCTTGGTATACAAGCAGCAGAGTTCTTTCTGCAAAACCTGTGTGGCTTGACTGATGACTCTCCCATCTCAAAGGCATCTAACACTCACCCTAATTTCTGTGCATTCTTTCACAGGCAGAAAGAAACCCAAAAAGCTTTAGGAACCTTCCCTGAGAATAAAACAAATTGAGAATGATAACAAAGAGGAAGACATTTTCTTAGCTGCTGAGGTGGCCAAGCTCACCACCTCTTTCTTTGTGTTTTCCTCATGGCTAGCTCATAGACTTCATTGCTTAACTGATTATGATTATGAATAATAATAATAATAATAATAATAATAATAATAATAATAATAATAATAATAATATCATCATCCACGGGTTCTTTAGCTGGGGTGAGTGACTGTACTCCCCAAGGGGACCCTCAGGGGCTCATTCAAGGCTGGGAGTTCAGTAGAAAGCTGGGCAGCCAACGTGATGTTCAGCAGGGAGCAAACTGAGCACTTGTGGCAATCTGGCTCTAATTGGAGCTGACAATGTTTATTTTCTGGAAGAAAACTTCAGATGACAGGGGTGGCTCTGTTTGTAACTCACTGAAGTCGAATCTTCCTCCTAGGATTGTGTCCTGTGTGTTAAAATCCAAAAATTGTTTCTTCCATTCATTCTCTTTGTGGACAGAGCAGCTGTCAGGAATAAGGAAATAGTTTAGGCATGAAATGTTAAAATTCTTCATTTTAGTCTCTGTTTTCTAAAGCCCTTTTACATTTGTTTTATAGTCAGTTCTTATGAATATTCATAGTAAGAAAGAATACTCACATCACTGCTTGTACAGGCACGCAGAACCATTTCTAGGAAGAGATTAATTCTTATTGACTTTCATCTGTGTTTTCAGTCTTTAAATTAGGAAAAAAGAATTAAATTAATTTAAATAAATGACATGGAGAGAAAATAATACATAATTGGATTAGTTCTTAGTTTTTGAAGATTCTGATAAATCCATAATGTTTTCTCTCTCTTTTTCAAAGGTCTCCAGGCTTCCTTCATGCTCAAGGTGAACTGAAGGAAATTAAAGTTTACAATTCTAGGGGTTTAGGTACATGTACAGCAGGTACATGTTTGGGGCATGGAAGGATACATTTGCTAAGAATCTGGTGAGCCTTTGTCGAGTTCTGAAGAGATGTGATGAATTCAGAGATATATACTGCTAAATTTTAATAATGTTAAAAAGGGAAGATAATTGTGACAGCCAGGATTCCTAACATCAAATCTGGGGTGAATGTGACAGTAAGAAAGACCTGGAATTCCATTTTCCCAGACAAAATTGGCTGCTGCCACTACAGTTGCAGAAGCACAGAGCCTGGGTTTGACTCAGAAATCACTGAAATAATAATTTTGTGTAGGACAGAGAGGATGAGCTCCCAGCTGGGGACTGCCAGACGTGGAACCCTGATCCATTCCCATCTCTAGAGCAGCTCCCTCTGAGGGTCCTGCTGCAGCAAATCTGCCCTGATGACGTGAGCTGCTGTGCCTGTGCTCAAAAATAACCCTGTGCTCACTCTACTTGCTCCTAACGCAGCCATCAAACCTTGTCTTAGCAGAATTGGGCAGCCTTTAGCAGGCAGCTGGATAATTAACAGCAAATCCTTTATGTGCCCCCACAGCAGGACTATCAAGGACACGGGAGCAGACTAAACATGCTAATTTTTAATGGACTTCTTTGCGTGTTCAGGCCTCACAGGACCTGGGTGAATGATTCCACTTGTGAAAAGTACAATAAAAGTATTGCTGTGCTGTCGGTGTTAGTAAGATTTATGCAGATTTTAATGTGCAAAATTCTGGCTCCAGTCTGGGCAGCAGTTCAGGAGAGTTTAAATCAGGGCAGAGCTTGCAGCCAGGTCCAGAGCAGAGTAACTAACATCACATCCTACCCTCAAACCTGCTGACAAGGAGGCAATATATGTCCTTAATATTCTGCAAGTCTTATAATGTGCTGCCACATTAATACAATGACTGCTAATAGAATAATATTTCAATTAACATTATCATCAGATAAAACACCTATGTATTGATTTGAAACTTAAGAACACAGAATAACACAGGCTTATGAAAAGAAATGTATTTCAGGTTTGTTTTTTTTCAAACAGCCACACTTTTATTTACATATATAAAAAATTTCAGCTCATACAAATGCCTCATGACACACCAGTTTTTTCTCTGGTGCTCTGATAACACTGCTAGGTTAACACAGCTGCCGTGTACTGTGGAAATTAGAACATTTTTGTACTATGTTAGAAACTAAAGTGGTTCCCTGCTGTTGACAGAGGTAAAATCCCTGTACTCAGTATTCAGATTTTTCCATCAGGTACCTCCAGGTTATTTAGTATTTCTCTACAGTTCATATCCTTCACTTACTCAAGCAGCAGGAGATTTGCCTCTCATTCTCAAGGAAAGAGAAAATAAGATTAGATAAATATTTACATTTAATATTTGAGGGTATTTCATGTTTTCCTTGCCCATTAAATGTTTGTACCTTCATTTTCACCCTTAATGGCATATTTCCAGTTTCCCAAGGAGTGTCTTCATGTTAGCTGTAATTTACTTGGCACTAATATGTATTATGTAGGTCATAGAAGGTAAGTTTTCATTACACCTCTGTAACTGAGTTTATTTCTTACTGCTTTTTATGTGGATCTGACAGTTTTGTTCAATTAATTCTAATTTACATGTAACACATCCAAGTTCACTTGAAGTCTGTCAGAAAAAAGCAAATGTTAAGCATTGCATGCCATATCCTTGCCATATGAAAAGAAAAAAAAAAGCTTCTCAAACCAATATTTAGCTAAAGCTTTAGGCAAAGCAATGGCCCCTCATCCTTCTATTGTTCTTTAATGATAAAGATGTGAAAAATGCCAATCACTTGTTTTTAAAATTTAAAAACTTTAAATTTTAAAACTTTAGTAATAAAATGGTCATAAATATAGTAATATAATTAGAGTAATAAAAATTTGGACAATTAGGATTAGGACAATATGAGACAATAAGAACAAAGAGTTACAGATGGTCCAGGTACCATTTTCTGGGCAAAATAAGCCCAAAAAAGGACCCACATTAAGAGAGGATTAACCCTTAAAAGCAACAGCCTGTTGCACATTCATACACCTCTTACATGATGTATCAATTCCATTCAAACACCGGATTCTGTCTGGGCAGTGTCAGCTTCTTCCTCTGAACCCTGACAGCATCTTCAGGGCTGAGCAAGGTGGGAAGAAGTTCATTTCTTCTGATAATGGAGCAATAAATTCTTATTCTCTGGAAGATTCAGGTGTCCTGTGCCTGCTATCTCAGTGCGAGTCCTCTCTTTAAAAGCAGTATCTTACATAGGATAGTTTCTATTTCAACATTATGTTCAAACCTAAAATTATATTTAACACACTACTTAAGCAAATGAATACAGTATAACTTTATAACAGAACACATATAATATTCATTTGAATATTTGTGAAAAGCCAATCATAAAATACGCATTTTTCACAGAGAACACACAGATGTTTTTGGACACAGAAAAAAAAATTAAAAGGCAAAATTTAGAACGGACAGTTTGTCCCATAGGAAAATGCTCCTTTAGTATCTGTCTTTGTTGAATGAGACACTGAAAACAGTGACAAAAATCTGCCTCTCTGTGAAGCTGACTGTGTTGTTGCAGAGGATTTCACAGTGAGGTGAAGCAGTGGAGAACCATCAAACCATCAGAGGTATAACCTGGTTATACCCAGGCAGTGGAAGAGCTGAATGCTCTCCCCATCAGAGACCATCGGTCATTTTTCCTTTGCCAATCCCTGCCTGGGTGGGACCACAGCTCTGGACGGCTCATTTGTGCCTTAGGGATCACCTTATTGCATTTGCAGGGACCCCCATGGCAGGCAGGAATGATGAATCTGACTCCATGTTCTCAGAAGGCTAATTTATTATTTTATAATACTGTATTATATTAAAGAATACAGAAAGGATACTTACAGAATGCTAAAAAGATAATAATGAAAACTCCTGACTCTCTCCAGAGTCTGACACAGCTTGGCCCTGATTGGCCAAAGAGTGAAAACAACTCCCAGCAGAATGCAATGGAACAATCACCTGTGGGTGAACAATCTCCAAACACATTCCACATGAGCACAACACAGGAGAAGCAAATGAGATAAGAATTGTTTTCCTTTTCTCTGAGGCTTTTCAGCTTCCCAGGAGAAAAATCCTGGGCAAAGGGATTTTTTCAGAGAATGTGAATGCTACAATTCCCTGGAATGGTTAAAACAGGGGTGAAATTGGCTGTCATCCCCAGAAGTTGCTGGGTGACATATTTGAGCCTTTTAAGCAGGATACACAATTGCTTATATTTTTATTGACAAGTTCCCAGTGTAAAATTCGGCTTTAGTTGAAAACCACTGATTTCTTAGAGTCAGGACTGATATATGGCTGCAGGATTTAGACCTAGAGAAGACAATTTAAATCCTTTAATAGATGTAGCTTGGCTGCAATGAAAGACCTTAAAACCCATGGGGATGGACACACAGCATCAAAATATGGCAGAGATCAAAAAATACATGTCTTTTCAGGAACAGTGGACTGATACTGCTCTTAGTTTCCTAAAAGGGGGATTGCTCTTTCCTTCACTTGCTGAATAATTGTGTTACTTGGAGCATCCTCAGAACTTTTTGAACAATTTCTTATTATGGATTTGGAAGTGTTCAAGTGCTTTTGACAGATAATTGTGTTTTAAAATTTAAATACTTTTATGATGAATTTTTGAGGCAGGTGGTGGTTTGATTAAATTTTTAAGAGCTCTGATTATGCAAAAAATGTGAAAAGTATTGCATACATTTGTAAGTGTTTTCTCAATAAAATTTAAACACTATTTTCTTTGAAAAGAATGCAGTGAGACTGAGAGTAACTTCCACTTTCTTTTAAAAGATTTTGATGTCTTTATATGTCTATTTACAACTATATCTCTCTATGAAAAATATCTGAAAATCATTTTTGTCTGGATACAGAGTTTTGGAAATTTTGAAGGTGTTTTTTGTTTGGTTGGTGTTGTAGCTTTATATTTTTTATGGCATGCTGTTTTGTTGTTGTTTTTCTTTGGCAACATGAATGATTTAATTATCCAGATTCTCTAAATCTGTAGTAAACTTAATGTTATTCAGACAGTATGGCAGAGCAAAAAACTCATATACTCGGATATCAACAAACCTGATTAAATGTAAATCACCATAAATTTAAATATCTCAGTGGAAGGATGTAGTGAAAGAAATGCATCCCAAGCAGCTGTTTCATATGGAGTGCTGAGGAGTCAACATCTCCCAGCCCCAAAACTGCCCTGGCACTATGTAAAGCTTGAAATCATGTTCTTGATCTGCTGATAAGCTGTGATAAATACAACCCAGACATTATATTCCTATTTTTTTTTTCTCTGTTCTTGTGGGATTTGGCTTGTTGCAAACCATCTAGAGATGATGTTTATATAAAATAATCAAAGGTCTGAGGTGGGAGGCAATTGGAGTGGGTTCATGATCCATTTAAGGGTACAAAGACCCGTCAGAGCTCGTATTTTGTAGATCTCTTTACGGTAAAGGAAAAAAAAAGCTATAAAAAAGATAATTAAAAATTTAGTTCCTCCTATTCCTTTATTGCTAAAATAGAGAATACATTGTCACCTGGAGCTGACCACTCCAAAGGGGACCTCTGAAACAACTACCTTTTCACGGTGTGAGAACCCAGGTTTCTTGACACAGTGAAGGAGAATTAGGAGATTCCCGGACAGAGATCCCATGGCTGAGAGATCAAAAGGTTTTTTGATGTAGGAATTTGCTTGAGTAAACCAAATTGTTCTGGGCCCAGAAAAATCCCTGGTGAGGGTTAGGAAAATGGTCCCACTGCCCGATGGTGTTGAGTCCTCAGTGTTGTGCTCCTGTCACTAAGACACCAACCGTGGGACAAAATGCTGGCCCCTTTTCTGAGCACGTCTGGCTCTATGATGTGAATGTCATTACAAATGCAGCAGAGAAAACACACCAGTCATGAAATCAGCCACACTTTCATGGAGCTGCTGCCTCAAACAGCAATGGAATTTTCTCTGTGAGGGTTACCAAGAGACTGCTGCCATGTCTATGTACCCAGAGCCCTCCGACCCGGATGAACAAAGCTCAGGTTCCAGTGCTGATGATAAATTGCTGACCCAGGGCTGCACAAAGTGGGTTTCTGAGCCTCCAGCACCCCTGGTGAGTGCACTGTCAGGATACACAGTGCTGAGTGAGATAACTGCCATGAGATTTACATTTCCATTCCGTTTTGGTTATGCATTTTTTGCTGCTCATCTTGATGCCTCCACTCTGAGCACATGACTCAAGCTGCTGGATGGGCTAAAGGAATCCAAGAAACAGCTACAGGGAGTTGTGTGTCCTTATTTGTGTAGATGATGAGTTCAGTTCTGTACATCATGGTAAATGCCATTCATCAGGGTGTCAGATTTCCCAGAAATTCAGGTTACTTGAAAGCCAATACAGTGCCAAGAGAAGAGCCAGAGAAAAGGGCAACACAACTTGGTTTTGGGGATGCAAGAAAGGAAACAACATAAAATCCAAACAAAGCCTACAAAACCAGCTGCTCTGACCATGGCTATACTCTTATTCTAAGACAGCTGCAAAGCATTGAGATAAAATTGCCAAAGATCAGAGGAATCCCAAAATGTAGACCAAAAAAAATGGTTGGCACAGCACAGTATTGACATTAGGAGCCAGAATAAACAACAAGTGGTAATAGGAAGTGGAAAGACATACAAGCAGTTCCTATGAATGACAAAATATCCTGGATAACTCTGCTAGAAGAAAAATTAAGAAAAAAATTCCTTTTATTTTCTGTTAACCACTCTTGTATCATGAAAACTTAGTCTCCCTCTTTTTTTTCCTTTTCCCCCCCCATAAATATCTTCAGCCAATATGTTTTGTGTAGAATATGAAGTGCTAAACCTCTTGGTGAAATATTTTACACTGCAGTACAAAACACATTTATATTTATGAAACCTCATCAATACAGATACATTATTCACACAGACGTTTAACATACCCACAGAAAAACAGACCAAAAGGACTCTGAGTTGGAAAATAATCCAGACTCTATGGAATGGAGGAAACTGGTTTTGTCCAGCAACCAGAGATTGGCACCCTCATGTTTTTTGCATTAGAAGGTAGAATTTTATCATAAAATGGAATGTTTTTTTTTTTTTTTTTTCCTACAATGGTTCTGACTAATTCAGGGCTGAATATCACAGAATGGTTTGAGACTGAAGGGACCTTTAAAAGTCATCTTGTCCAGCCCCTCTGCTATGGGCAGAGATGTCTTTTAGTAGGACAGTTTGCTCCAAGTCCTGTCCAATGTGACACATCCTGGGGTGGGACATGAACAATTTCTGTGTGAAATCTGTTCCAGTGTCTCACCGCCCTCAGAGTAAAGAATTTCTTCCTTAGGTCAAATCTAAATTTTCCCCTTTCAAGTTTAAAACAATTGTCACTTGTCCTGTTGCTGAGGCTCTGGTAAAAAGTCCTTATTGACCTTTTAAATCCCGATTAGGCATCAAAACACTGCTCTGAGGAACAGAAGTTCCCCAGACTGAACATCTCAGTCTCTCAAGCTTCACAGGAGAGGTTCCCCAGCCCTCTGAGCATCTCTGTGGATCTGCTCAAACAAGGAGATGTCTTTCTGCTCTTGGAGGTCCCAGAGCTGGACACTGCTCCAGGTGGATTCCTACAAGAACAGTTCACATCCAATTTTCTTCCACTTCTATCCCAGGTCCTTCTTGGCAGGGCTGCTCTCAATCCCCTCATCACCCACTCGTTACTGATGCTGGGGCTGGCCCCTCTCAGGCACTGACCTTGCCCTGCCCATGTGGAACTTGATGAGTTTCTCCAGGGACCAGTTCTTGAAATGTGGAATGAAAATTACTTGCTGCAGTCTTCTAATAGCCTACTAATTTTTTTTTCCCTAACTTGATAACAGATGTATCAATGCTTTATTTACTGGTTGCTGTTCAAAGCCTGTTTTCCAAACAGAATTGTTCATTTCTGGAGCTATATGTAAAGTTATCATTAGAACTTTTTTTTTTTTTTTGAGAAATGCTGTGCCAGAGAAGCTTTTTCATGTGTAGAATTTTTATTGATAAGATTGAATCAATTTCAATGTGGGGCTTTTTTCAGTTCACTGACAAAGTCACTAACAACACAGAATCAATAAGTTTATTGCTTTTTGAGATCAGTAACTCAATTTATCAATTTAGAGGCCACTCAGTAGGAGGTCACGTAAAGAAAAACAAAAGAGTGGGAGAAATAGATTGGAATCCTTAATTTTGGTGCCAAAACTTCTTCCAGAGAGCTCTTTCCAAAAATGGCTTATGAAACAGTTTGGATTTCAAAAGGCAAGATGTCAGTCCATGGGACTTGCTATAATATTTCAATGAATGGGAAGAAATAGTTTGAACTCTTTCCTCTGTCTAGAGTAAAATCTGCATTTCTTTCTATCAGACTGTTCACATTGCTACACAATTGCAGCTGTTGGCAATATAAAGTAAAACCAGCCTGAAACTGTGGTGCTACAGAGAGAAGGACATAAACATCATAATCTCAACTGTTCTGATGCACATACAAGGACAGACCTGCCAGCATATCTGTAAATCCATCTTTCTGTGTGGTGTGGGGGTTTCAGTTGTTGGTTTCTCTGGGTTTGGATTGAAGGCACTTGACACAGTAATTCATGTTCAGACTCAGGTATTTATTATTTCTGATCAGTAAAACAGTCTCACTGCTGTGAGTTCTGCAGCTTTTCATCAGAAGGCACAAAATGCCCAACAATCTCTTGGTACAAGGGCTTTTAAGACTAAACCACCCAATTAAGAACTGACACCTGGATTATTTTCCCTTTTAACCCAATAACTGATCCCACAGAGCCCACAATGGGGACTTTTCTGCCCAATTACAAAATGCCACCCAAACCCATGGAGAAGAAGGAAGAAGCAGCATGAAGAACAAACCCAGGATGACACCCTGTGCCCTCCATCTTGCTGCCATCCACAGCATACTAAAAATCCCAAACCCTCAATTTCTCACCCAGTGATACACCTGCACTGCTCTCTATAATCTATTTCACACTTTTGTGCATTCCAGTCTATTCTGGAGTCTGGGAAACTTTCTCCATGGATGAGGGTCAGAGTCAGAGCTGCCCTGGGGGTCAGGGCACCTCAGAGCAGACACAGAAATATTCCCAGTGCCCTGGGTTTCCACATGTGGCACAGAATTGACCATTTGAGATTGTCTGGCCTCCTTGGAAAGGTAAAAATTGCCACTCTTTAGGACCAAACTCATTCCCCAGTGGAAGCCAATGTCATCAGGAACACCAACAAATATCTCAGTGACTTCAAGTGCATTACTGTTGAGGTTGAATTCTCTTCAGTAGACATACAGACAATAAAGGGAGTAAATCTTTAGCCATATGTGTTGTCTTTGTGTTCAAATATGACACAGACATCCCTACAGGGGAATTCCTCCCTTCCTAAAATATTTGATGTCAGATAACTTACCTTTTAGGGATGCCTACACTTGAGATGAGAAATTAAAGTGTGAAAGAGTAAAGCAATTTTCCCTTTCCCAGCTGAAGCAAATGTATGTTTAAAACTCCCTTTCAGCCAACCCTTGCAGTGAAACATGAGGCAGATACACGGCATTGGAAAAATGAGCACAAAAGCAACTTCAGTCCAATTTATTACTGTTTCATGTTAGAACTAATAAAAAGACTCTCTTGTAATGTGACACACCAGGGAAACTTCATAACAGATAATGCTTTCACCCTGGAATTCTGTGTTTGCTATTTGATCAACAGATGGTGGTGATATAATTGCCAATGACACAGAAAAGAGACCAAAACTTCAGGAACTAAGAATTTACAAACTGCAGACCTTCAGGACACATTCAGGTGCTTTTTCTTCATCCTTCAAAAAGTGGGTTGTAATATTTCTGAAATATGCATTACAAGATTGTAGTGGAAACCTGCTGAATATTTCATTTTCAATCATCTGAAGTAGTAAAGTTACAAAAGAATGCCTTTAAGCTGAAAAATGTAGTTTTACAAGCAGAACAACCCGATTTGGGAAATGACCAACGCTTTTCTTCTACTTTTGTGTTTCCAAAGTGGACACTTTCAGCAGCTGGCTCTGCAGTTTTTATTTTTTAATGTTCTGTAAGATCCTTTTTGCTGACTAATGCCTCCAGTTGCTGGTCAAATCATCCAAAGAGCAGATATTTTACTGCTGGGTAGCAGAACAGGCTTTCTTTCTCAAATAAATTCTGGCAGCAGGCAACTTTGCTGCTTCTTTGGAATCACCCATAGAAGGTCAGGTATGCAATGGACTAATTCCAGGGCTGTCTAAAACTGAGCAAAATGGTTAATATTGATATTTTTATCATGTCATTCAAGCCTGAATATAATCAAATACAATTTATTTATCTAAGTTTCAGCCACTGTTGAAGGAAGAGATTTGACAGCCCAACTCTGGAGTTGCCACCTGCCAGTAACCACAGAGGGAAATTCAGATGTTTGGGATTGGGTAGAAACTTTTAGAAAAATGAAACCAGGTGAGATCCATCATGCACTAGATACAGAAATCATCAATGGCAAAATCACTTTGCCTTAGACTCAGAGGTACAGTGTTCTGAACAATTAGGTTCCTAACTATTAAGTGCTTTTTTGTGTTTTGCCTGAATGTTGGCAAATCCCAATAGTTTCACTGCCTATCATTTGGTACTGTAGGCATTGCCTTTAGCAAAAAAACTTTAGACTTTTTTTGTAAATCAACAATTCTAGTGCTTTATCCTCCATTAAATACCATATCAATGAGCTTAGCAGTGTGATTATGTCACATGAAAGAACTTATTTTTAAGTTATTGGCTTCATACTTATCTATTTTCTATTGAATTGAGCTATGAAAAAATAAACAAGGACTTCTTAATTTACTTTCTCTGTGACATTCATTACCCTGCATGTTTCTGTAACATCTTGTATTAAGCATCTCAAAACTGAGCATTCTTCCCACGCCTCCAAAAATTTCATCAGGCTTCTTTGGATCCCTTCCATTTGTGCTATACATTTTTGAGATGAGATAATGAAGAAGGAACAGTGCTACAAAAGGCCAAGCCAGGAAAGCATGAAATGACATTATTATAGCTCCAAATTTGTTTTCTAGACCTTCTCTAAATGTCTTTATGTTTTGTTTGTTCAGTTTTAGCTGCACAAAGAATTACCTGTAAAGACTACAAAGACTTTTTCTATAATGATTTGAGGTGCACTTTAAGTAGGTTCCAGTGTATGTTTGCTACCTTATTATTGTTTATTACCTTTGTCTCCACAGCTGAATGTTCATCTGCTGTTATGCCACATTTACCTTAAGTATTCTAAAACATCTATATTAGTTCAACCATAAATTAATAGAGTTAATGTAGGAGAGAAAAACACATGATCTGCAGAAAAGAACTGTGGATGGACATGAGGGCATCATTAGAAGTCAGCTCCTTCCACCAAACAGCACCAACTGCACCTAAATATTCACTGATAAATGTTTTTCTAATTTTTTTTTTTGAAACTCCAGTTATGATTGCTGCAATATTTTTTGCACAGGTTTGCCTGGTGCTTAATCTCTGTTAACATTAAGGCAGAAGCTAAAGCTCGCTGGTTCTTCTTTCAATGTAGTGAGTATTTCTATGGTTCTTTATAAAAAACAATTTGAGCACTTGAAGATTTAATTCCTTCAGTCTGTTCTTTTTTTTTTTTAAAGACCAATGTATTCTCTCCCTTCCATCACAGGAAAACATGATAGCTGATCACAGCGATCCTGGTGATCTTGAAAATAGTAATCAGTAATTTTATTGGATCTATCTGGCCTTTACATGCCAGAAAGTCTCTGTGCTGTTGAAAAGGCTCCAGCTTCATGCATAACACTGATAATTTATAATCACACCACATAGAAACAAACATACCTACCGTGTTTATGCCATAAGCAAGTAGAGAACAAGGTTTTTAAATGCATGTCATATTTGAGATATGCTCCTATAATGGATTCACAAAGTTAAGTTGTCTGATCCCGTTTCTTCCCCTCCCTATTATAAAGCATCAGATTTTAAAGGGAGAAATTACAATGCCTTAAAATCTAGGAACCTTCAAAACTTGGGGAACACCTGCAAATTCTGAAGTTATTCTGATGAACTCGCCAGTATAACGGCCTAAACCCACAACAGTTTTATTATTGCATTTCTCAGTTTCCTGTAATTTTTGATGTGAAGAAAATTTCCTCAATTTTAGAGGAAGCGAATGTTCTTGCTGCTTTGAGAATTCACTTGTGCAGCTGAACATTGAAACAACAAGCAGCAACTTGCAGGAAGAGAAAATATCTCCAATCATTGCCTTCAGGATTTTGTTGCAGGGAAAGGAAAGGTTCCCTAAGTTTCTAAAAAAGTTAGAGAAAGCAGTTGGATTTAAATAATTACCTGTATGAGATGATCATAATTACAGTCTGAAAGACACAGCAGTCTTCAAATGCCCTTTTGCCATTCAGGTGCTTCTGATTGAGGGTGATAAATCCATACTTATTTGCATTTACATAATAAAATGGACATTGGCTTACAGTAGCTTAATTACTAATCCAACCTTTATGCCTTTTTATGTCTCATAATTACAGGAAAAGGCAAATATTCACCTATGACATAGGACAGCAATTAGTTTTATTCAGGCTGGTCATATTAGGTGGAATGTTTTCTTATACACAGGGGAAAAACTGAACTTCAGAAAAGATTCTAGGTTGGGTTTAATAATTACATAATCTCAGCATTGAGACTGTCTTGCTTTGTCTGCTCATTCATTTAAAATACTCAAAAAAGGCAAACTGATCTTTCTTTTCATAAGTAGAAATTTAATATCATTATGCTGGAATTAAAGCCAGCATGTTTCTGTTTGATCTTAGGCTATTCTTTGGCAGAGATGGGGAAATAAAGGGAGAGAACATCTGAAATAACAAATACCTGTTAATGAAGGGAAATTAAAGCTCCTTTCAGATGACTGCACAACAGAAATAATGGAATTCATGCCATGAGGAGGAGATGCACACAATTATGCATTACTACAGGAAATATCACAGTGTGTTCTAGACAGAGACCTCAGATTGTATGTGCTGTGCAATGAGAAACATTAGGAGAGAGGAGAAATTGTAGCTTCCCATGTATTATTATTGTCCTTTCCGCTCATGGTGAAAAGGTGACGGATACTGCAAAGTAACTTTGCAGTAGTGTAAAGATTAAGTATATGAGCTTAATCTAAAAGTAAATGGGGCTGATTCCTCCATTTCTAATTTACAGAGGACCCCAGGAAAAAAATCCCATATCTCAGTCCTCTCTGATGCTCACAGGCTTCTGTCCAGCCTCAGGATTTAATGCTTTGAGCTCATCCTTAATTTAAGCTCTGCCAGTGATAGTTTGTGAGCTCAGCATATGCCCAGTTTCCTGATATCGAAAACAAACCCTCGATTTCTTCTAAACTATTTATACACTCTCAGAGCAGGCAGAAAAGTTTATCTTAACAATGTGGACCCCTTGGCACACCTGTGCTCCACAGGGCAGGAGTTCCTGAAGCAAAGGATCCATTTTAGTGCAGTTTTGTAGAAAGGAATGAACAAATCTCAAGAAGTTTCCTTTTGCTGCCATAAGGTGGGAAGAAATTTGCCCCAACAGGAACCACCTGCCAATAATGTTTATACCTTTTCCTTTTTCTTCACTTTGAAACCTTATCTAAGGGCTGTACCTGAGATGGGAACCCCTGTGCAGAAACTGCACAAATAGAACAGATGAACAAAGCTCTCCTGCTGATAGAGACAGCAGCACAGGAACGCGACTTCTGCATGTAATGAAAACCACGTTGGCCTGGGGTCGTGATAATCTCAGGCTTAGCTGTCACCTTCTGTACACCCTGAAAATTCACTCTTGCAAAGAAAAAATCACTTCCCCAGCACTCTATAACAGATTTTATAAAAATAGCAGGACCATGACATTAACTTTAGAGAGAGGAAATTGGAACACAGAGATTTATTAATTTGTAGAATGCCTGTAGAATGAGTGCGTGGCACAGTACCATAATTCATGGAGCTATTTTACAGCAGTAAATAAAATAGCACTAACTGCATTCTCTGGCCCCATGGTAGAAAGCACAGAAAAGTTTAATGGTGGCTGAACTCTCTTCTCCCAGAGAACAGAAACTGAACCCCAGGATTTGAGGTGCGACATCACAGTGCCCAGCACAGGGAAACAATCACTGCCCTGGTCCTGCTGATAAAGGCATGGGGGCACTGGCCTTCTTGGCCATCTGGGCACATTTTGGATGGTGTTCAGCCAATGTCACCAGCACCCCCAGGTCCTTTTCTGTCATGCAGCTGGTCCAGCCACTCAGCCTGGAGGTCTGGAGCTCTGCAGGAGGTTGTTGTGGCCAAAGTGCAGACACAGCACCTGGCCTTGCTGAAGCTCAGACCCTTGGCCTTGGTCCGTCCATCTG
Source organism: Ammospiza nelsoni (assembly GCF_027579445.1). NCBI lineage: Eukaryota > Metazoa > Chordata > Aves > Passeriformes > Passerellidae > Ammospiza > Ammospiza nelsoni. The sequence goes on from NC_080636.1 coordinate 3,007,156, forward strand.
TCCATCCATCCATCCATCCATCCATCCATCCATCCATCCATCCTTCCATCATCCATCCATCCATCCATCCATCCATCATCCATCCATCCATCCATCCATCCATCCATCCATCCATCCATCCATTATCCATCAATCCATCCATCATCCATCCATCATCCATCCATCCATCCATCCATCCATCCATCCATCCATCCATCCATCCATCATCCATCCATCCATCATCCATCCATCATCCATCCATTCCTCATCCATCCATCCATCCATCCATCCATCCATCCATCCATCCATCCATCCATCATCCATCCATCTTGTCCAGATCCCCTGCAGACCCTTCCTGCCCTCCTGCAGATCAACACTTCCACCCAGCTTGGTGTCATCTCCAAAGGGTACTGACTGAGGCTACCTCCCTCAATAAACAGAGCTGTCCCCAGAAGGGTTCTCCTGGAGAGCACCAGCTGTGACACCACCATGTGGGTGTGGCTCCATTCCCCACTGCTCCCTGGGCCTGGCCATCCAGCCAGTATTTCACACAGCAAACTGTGAACCCATCCAAGCCATCAGCAGCCAGTTTCCCCAGGAGAACATAGTGGGAAAGGCTTTCCTAAAGTCTAAGTAGACCAGATCCACAACTTTTCCCTCATGTGAGACACCTTGTCCCACAAGAGCAGGGTGGCCAGCAGGATCTGCCTTTCCCAAGCCCATGCTGGGTTTGTGCTGAACCTGCAGTGTGATCTGATCTGATGTGTACCCAAGGTGATCTGATCCATGACGTTTCTTGGGAACAGCCTTTAAGATTTCCCTCTTGAAGGATGTTCATCCAGGAATGTCTCAGCAGGGATTCTCCCTCCCAAGGGATTCTCTCAACCTATTTTCTAACCAGGCCAAACACTGTCATCTGGAAGTCTGAGGCAGAAGTTTTGCTGGCAGCCCTCCTTGCATCTCCAGAAATTCCAAATTGTTATAGTTTTATGATTTCTGTGCCCCAAGAGGGCTTCTGACAATCATACCACCCACAAGTCCTTCTCTGGTCGAAAACAGCAAGTTCCACACACTCCAGGAACCTCCCAGACTGTTTCCTCTCTGCTGGGCTGCATTTCCAGCAAACATCTGGAGCTGGAGTTCCCCATGGGAACAACAAAATATTTAAGAGACATCCTAAGTGTGTCCTCTCCATTTTTTATCCAGTATCACTTTGTACTGCCAGACTAGGAAAATTTAATGTGAATCTTAACTCTCATTTAGTCAAATTTCTTGTCTGAGGAACGTAACAGATCTTGGGAGGGGTACTTGGACATTCGAACCCCACAGTATTGTCATGAAGTCTTAGCTGGCAAAACATGAAGCTAATGAATTGATTAATGCCGTTATCAGAGTGGGCTTACCCTAAGAAAATTCAACAGATCAGGGCACTAATTTTATGTCTTCTCTGCTAAATGAGGTGTGCAAGCTGTTAAAAATTCCCCCATCACGCAGAGTTTCGTATCAGCCAGAAACAGATGGGCTTGTAGAATAATCAAACATTTAAGCAGATGCTAAGAAAATTCATCAGCAGTGAACCAAAACATTTGGATAAATTGTTACCTTTTGTTTAGTTTGTCTATTGGGAGGTCTCTTAATCATCAATTGGTTGTTCCCCATACCTTTCCAAAAATACTCAAGAGGCAGCCGCTCTGAATTTGTGTTGTTTGCAAATTATCTGACATTTGGCAGCCTCATATTTTCACCCAGATAACATCCTTCATAATTATACTGTTCAAATATGTAAATTAAGGCCCTGATCCTGCAGATAGATCGACATGACTGGAAGGATATAACATGCACATGAATGACAGCAATAGTTCCAAACTGGCAATATTTATGAAATATTGATGCTGTAGATGGATGAAGCTGAACAATTCTCAAAACAAAAGCAGTGACATTGAGACAAAGGTGATTATTAGTCTCGTTTATGCTCCTCTCAATCAACAACAGATTCCCTGCAAAAATATAGAGAATTGTTAGTGCAGGGAACACGCGGATTTACACTTATTGCTGTGTGTTCATTTCCCAGATCTGAAAATCTTTCAGCAGATCTGGGATAAGTCATTAGTGGTTAACAACAATGAGACATTTTTATGTTTAAGGTTGCTGGTTTAGGGTTTGGCATATGGGCTTGAACTGACCTCAGAGTGACACAGTCATGCTGCATCTGCTCCTGGAAACATAAATTTTCATGACAATATTTCTGGTGGCTCAGGTTCTTTCTCATGCTGCTGGGTAGTAGAATGTCATTCCACTGAGCCGTAATATCAAGCAGAAAAGTAGCTCTACTGTATTTTGGATGACTAACAAGACGTGAAATATAGCTAAATCTTTCAATGCAGCTGTTTAATTTTCAGTAATACACTTTATTTCACTACTCAGGAAACTACCCAGACACTGTGAGAAAATTTAGCTGATGATTAAAATGTCTGTAGAAATACCAATGAACCAACCAGTGTCAAGGAAAAATCATATATATATATATATATATATATATATATATATATATATATATGTACACACACATATGGTCTCTGAGGGACCCAGTTCTGTTGAAAATTATGGAAATGTAAAAAAAGTGTAAAATTTGGCTCTGTGAATTCTCCAAGAATGTAAATGTATTAAATTAGATTCATGTCATGTATAGTTCAAATTATTCTTTGCCTAATAAAGGTTGTTGGCAAAGTTCATAAAAATGTTGGTCACCATCAAAATATCACAAGGAGATTTTGTGGCTAAAGGAAGAAAAATTTGTTCTATATTGCTCTATGATAAACCTTTCATTTTCACTCTCTACACAAATAGAAATCCTGCCAACTTTTTTCTTTTGCAACATCATAATTTTTTGTTTGAATTTACAATTAATTTTGTTCCAAAACATTGTAGAGAAATTAGAAGAATCAAGAACTTCCTCTCAGTTTTATTGTTGTAAAATGTTGCAAGAGACAGGGAAGCAAATGGAGGAAAATAAAGATTAATAACTGCTCATTCAGCAGATATTCATGAATGATTCACAGATACTTTGGATTATCATGAAATTGAAGTTATTGACACACAGGTAAAAATAAATAGAAACTAAAAGCAAAGCAAATGTCAAGGAAGATCAGGTCATCAGGATAATAAACCTGAAGCCAAGTTTTGAAAGGATATTTGGCACCTTTCAAGGCATATTAGTAATGAAAGAGTAAAAAAAGAAGAATTAAATTTTAGATGGTTTCAGAAATTGTTAAACCCATCTTCTTTCTGATTCAACTATTTTCTCCCTCTCCTATTTTTTTGTTCTTTGGAAGTATCCTGTATTGAGAATATCTATTTTCTTTCACTCTTTTTTCTGTATGCTTCCTTTCTTGAGGTTTTCCTGTCCTCAGTATTTTCTGATGCTAAATATTTGAACTCACTTTAAAATATAACAGGAGGTTTTTTCTGTTTTCATTCTCTTCTTTCTTTATTTGAATACTTAGTTTTATCAGATTAAATAGAAGTTTCCAGGGGGAGGGGAGGAAGTTGATAGTCAAAAAGAAAAGGAGATGGGGAAAAAATTGAAAAAAAATTAAAAACTTGTATGTAACAGAATGGATCTGCTGTGCAACATCTCTTCTGCAATGGCCAGGGGAGCTGGCTGTGAAAATGGCTGTGTTCAGTCTGTCTCTTACCCTAACTGCATGACTCAGAAAATTTTAAAGACACATGGTTAGAATGATCTTTCACCAGATAAATTTAGTCCTTTAACTGTGCCAAAATCACTTGTCAAGATAAATCAATTATTTTCAATTGTTTGGCTGCAATGATTTATCTGAACCAAATCTAGACCATGCAGAAGAACAATGACTCCAGTGTCTTTCTGCCATCAGAATTGCTTGCTTGGTCCTGCATGTTTTTAGCAATTTTATAAAAAAACATACTTGCATTAAAAGTTTGTGTTTGAGGAAGCCTGTCTACCAATATTAAAGTGGCAAAGAACTAAAGGCACAGGAGATATCCTTTTTATAACAATGCTCAGTCCAACACAGGGAATGACAAATGAGGCCTAAGCTGCACTTCCTGACAGCTTCCCAAACCCTCCATCAACCAGGGCTAATTCAGCTAATTCCATATGGCATGAACTAGGGCACAGGAAAATAGACAGCTGCAGATTCCATCCATCCATCTATCCATCCATCATCCATCCCTCCATCATCCATCCATCCATCATCCATCCATCCATCCATCCCTCCATCCATCCATCCATCCATCCATCCATCCATCCATCCATCATCCATCCATCCATCATCCATCCATCCATCCATCCATCCATCCATCCATCCATCATCCATCCATCCATCATCCATCCATCCATCCATCCATCCATCCATCCATCCATCATCCATCCATCCATCCATCCATCCATCCATCCATCCATCATCCATCCATCCATCATCCATCCATTCATCCATCCATCCATCCATCATCCATCCATCCATCCATCCATCCATCCATCCATCCATCATCCATCCATCCATCATCCATCCATCCATCCATCCATCCATCCATCATCCATCCATCCATCCATCCATCATCCATCCATCCATCATCCATCCATCATCCATCCATCCATCATCCATCCATCCATCCATCCATCCATCCATCCATCCATCCATCCATCCATCCATGTCTCACTGCCCTCTTGCATCATGAGGGAGGCAAAGTTCTTCATACTGTTGCCTGAAGTTTTAGCTTCATATTTTTCCATACTGCATTAGTCTATAACTCTGAACTTCATATAAAGTGTTAGCAAGTTTAGTCAGACAAAATAATCATTTTCCAGCCCCAAAACCAAGGAAACCGTTGCATCTTCAGGCCCAAAAAATGCAACCAACAGCAAACTGAGGAGAGCAATCTGGGAGGATGGGACTTCATAACCTGAAGCTGTAATTGGACAATTAACTCCAATATGTTAATGGACAAAACTTATAAAAGTGTGAAAACTCATGGCTCTGAGGTCATCTTGCGTGTAGCCTTGGCCAGGCTCTTGTGCTGCCCAAGGGGTATCCCTTGAAGGCCTTTTTAATAAATACCTCCTTTATTCCTTTTACACTGTCTAGCCTTTGCTCTACATAGCCTTTCAAGCATCAATACACCTTTTAAAATGGGATTATATTCTGTGCTAAATTTTCAGGGAGAGATCAGAACTGTTCCCTGGGTGTGAGCTGGAGATGGAAACCACACATGTTGAATACAGAAGTTGTTTGCACTCTTAAACAGTGAAGAAAAATAACCACAATGAGCACAACTTACCTCAGGGTAAGGATAGCTCCTCTGTTGTCCATCATTGCCACAAAAGTGATTTAGTAAATTAAATTCTAGAAACTCTTGTTAAAATATAGATTTTTAATTATCTACAGGGAATTCTCTGGCCAAGCTGAGTGGCAGAAAAATACCATGAGTCCCTTACATCACCCTGTTCAGTTCAACTGGGAAAAACCAGATATCAGACCCATTTAAAAGGTTGGATTTTTAGGTAAGTCAAGCCACACATTTAGATGTTTTTTAAATGTTCACCCCATTTACCTCTTTCCTCCTTTTATGTGTTAATGCTGTGCTTATTAGAGCTGAGTTTGTTACTCTTCTCCATGCCATTTTCCTGTTACCCTAAGAGGCTCCTGCCTTCATGCTGGATAATCCAGTTGGACTTCTCAGGCATCCTACTTTCACAATGGTTAACTTTTAAAACACGCAACTCAGCAAGTAAAAGACAAAACCAGAAAAAAACTTGGAGTACTTGACTCTTTGTTTTAACGGCAGATTAGAAATTTAATTTTAAATTTCTGGGAAAGTTATCTTTGCTGTTTAGCTTAAGTGTTGCCTCCAGATTAATATCTAATTTAAGAGCAGCTATCATTTTCCCTTTGTTGAATTTTTTTTTTTCATAATAACAGCCTTCAAAGTAGCTAAAAATATCCTTGTGATACAGAGCAATAAATGTTTGCAGATATGAATCCCATTATAGTTTATAGTGATTAAAACATGAAATAGGACTTGGTATTTGGTCTTGGAGAGTTCTGCTGTAATTTGAAGCAGACATACCTAAGAGCAAATAGTTGTATTTATGTCCTTTTTCCTCAGGGCTTCAAAGTGATGGGGATGACTATCACTTTTTCAAAAGGATACTTAGAAGATATCAGATATTAGGTTCGCTGTTATCTTCCTCTTTACCGTGGGTTTCATGAACTATTCTGACCAATGCTCTAGCAAAGAGGCTGAGACAGTGAATGTTAATGTGTTTCCAGAGAAGAGAAAACTGAGGATGTCTGTCTTTCAAATAGCATCTATATTTTTCCCCTACAGCAGCATAAACACAAAAGCATTAAATGGATTGTTTAAATTATAAAGAGAGCAGCACAGACCAGACTCTTATAAACCAGACTTCTTGGTTTATTTTTTGGTCTTTTTTGTTTGATTTGTTATGGTTTTGTTTGGTTTATTTTAACTTCTAATTTTTTTTAATTTCATTTTTTTTGTTTGTTTGGTTTTTGCTGTTCTTTTGGATTTTTCAAATTTAAATTTAAATTTACATACCTCAAAGAAGAACCCAAAGGATGTATGGCAGCTGTGATCTCAGGAGAGCCCTAAGCATGCCCATCAATCTGTACCTACCCCAGGCTGTAATCAGCTATAAAATACACTGTACAGGGAACGTCTTCTTCTCACTAAGCCATTCTTAAACACTCCCACAGAAGCCTGATCAAAAGCTAACACAGCTTTCTTCCTCATATACTCCAAGATATAAAGTGATTTCATTATTCATCTATGCAACTTTTACTTTGTACTGAGATGGAGCAGAACACCTTGCACAGTCAGACAATTAAATATGATTACCCAGAAATTCTTGATTAACGCCTTTGATATTTTTCATGTGACTGCAACTGTGGAAATTTATATCTTGGCTAACAGGTCGATTTTGAACATCTACTTAGCATTTGGTGGAACAAACCATCATTTCAGGCAGAGGTGTTCAGTTGTTTTGCCAGGTGGACGCGCCTGAAATTGTCGGTCCTTTTCCACAGCGTAGTGATAAATGGATATGGGCCGCATGGGGAGGAATTAAAAAAAAAAAATAGAATAGAAAAACGAACCCTTTGCTGGCTGCAGAGTCACCACATGAAGCAGCTTCTTGAGCTGAGGGCTCCATGCCATAAATGCAGCTCACTGCAAGGAGGCAGGAAATTTTCAGGCACTGCCAGACAGCGTTGGCGTGGCCCCAAAACCCCACACTTGTGGTGCTTAAAAATACTTTGAGCAAGGAGAGGATTATGGCAGGAGCTTTTTCAGGCTAAGTCCAACTCAAGCTGTGATAAGGGAGTCAGTTATTTCCTTCATCCAAATGCTCAGGAAAAAGAGGGAGGCACACGCAACCCTGGGATGGCAAAATGGGAAAGTTTTAATTCCCCATGAAAATTCACAGTGTCTCACAGAGAGCTCCAGTCAATGGTAGCACTTACTTGTGACTTTCCACCTATTTTTATCGTTACATAAAATTGATACCACCATTTTAATGCAAAGGTCAAACATAAAGTTATTGACAATTTAAATATAAATAGATTTAACCAAAGGGAATGAGTTTAAATAGGTTGGTTTGTTGTTTTTTTTTTGTTTTGTTTTGTTTTTTTTTGTTTAATGAAGCCAACATGGATTTGAAGTAATTTACAGTAATGCTGAATTTCTTTGAAACTTTTGATTATAACATGCTTTTTAATCTCAATGAAATTTCTTTTTCCAAAAGATAACTATATACCTAAAGGAAAGCAAACAACTTACCATATAAAATATGTGGCATTTAAGGACATGTTTTTTTAGTGAGCACAGTAGTGCTGGGTTAGTGGATCGATACAATGATTAAAAAGATCTTTTCCAACCTGAAAGACTCTCTGGTTTTCTATCTTTAAGACAAGTAAGATACTTCAATGAGAGAATACAGAGAATTACACTCTATTTCTTCCTGTGCTCTCAGAAATTTGTTAATGTATTCTTCAGCTTTCTTTCTCTCAGTTTTCTCAAGTGTTTTCACATTGACAATAATCAATTTATTTTAATGAACATCACACAGAACAAAGCTGGCTCAAGTTCTCTGGCTATGGTTTATCAATGCATTGAAAACCACTGGAAGAAATGGCCTCCATAAGGTAAAGTAAACTTCCCATTCATTAAAGAGTCTGTGTTCATCATGACAGTGAGGAAAATAGCTGCAATGTCAGCTTTCAAAATGCACTCATTATAAACAGGTAAACTGAATTTCGATTGGTGGATTTCTTTTAGGGTAACTGGTCAAGAAATCAAATTCCTACAAGTTGAAGCTGGTTTTTCATGTGCCAATTTTGGCCGCAGAACATCAACATCTGGAAAGTTTTATATGGGATTTGTAGGAATTTTTTTTCTCTCAGGAGGTTCTCTTGCAACTAATCTATAATCTCATTTGGGAGACAATCTGAGTTATTTTTAAAATATAAATATTTCATGGTTGTTGACTTTGTTGGTTTTTATTATTTTGTTTGGGGTTTTTTTTTGGGGGGGGAATGAATTTACTTCTGATAACCTTTCATCCAAGCAATTGCATCAGATTGTGATCAATATTCACAATTATTGTTAGAACTGCAGTTGTTGCTGCCAAGTCATATCTTCTCCTGTACAAAAAAACCATTAAATTTTAGTGCAGGAGTATGGTAGATTTTTTGGTAAGGTAGATTCACTCAATCCCCATAGAAAGAAATTATTTTTATTATAAATTAATTAGTTCAAGTCTGAGATGCATTGAGTGATTTTAGGATGTATCACTGTGGTTCTTTGTGCTATCAGATACATTGTGGGAAAGGCTGTGTGTAGGTAGATAAATCAAAGAAGAAGTAGAGTTTTTATTTTAAATCTTACAAATGTCTGCTGTTTACATTTCATTGACATGTTGAAGGGAATATCTACAGAAACTGAGTTTAACAATATTTCAGTATATGATGCTGGCTCATTCACACCCTGCCATGTTCAATACTGCAGTTTTAGAAGTTCAGGGTGTCAGAAACAGACAAACTCCAAGTTGAATATAATAAACTCCAAGTTGAAATACACTCTTGTTTATTGGCTCACAAACAAAAGCCTTTTGTTAAATCCAGTACTAACATCATTGCCAAAAGTGAAAGTGAATAATCTGAGATGGAGAAGAGAAAGAATTCTGAAAGTTAAAGTTCCTATGGCAACGCTGACTTGGAAAACCTGCCATAAAAATTAATTTTTTGTCTGTTCCTTAATGGTAGGAGGTGCAGGTAAAGAGAACACTGCTGGAATAAACATGGTCAAACACCCACAGCCTTTCTGATTCAGTATGTCTTGATATCGAACAAGTCTGTCAAGCCCAGGTTTTAAAATATGTTCAGAGAAAATGTGAATAAGAAGCACAGAGTTAAGTACTAATGCACAGATTCAGCGTGGTATCCTCTCATGGAGTATAAATTTGTTTATACACACACCCCAGCCAGCTTGCATCCAACTCCTACACTGATCTTTTTCAATTTAAGAGATGCTTTTGCAATCAGATATAGAGTTTGCTCTGTTCTTTTAATCTCATTTACTTCGTTTCTCAGGAGAATTGTTTCCTGGAAATCAGCCCTGAGAAGGAATTTGAGAGGAGTTTACCTGCCTGTAGTTAATTACTTCCTGTGTCTGAGGGGTGTTGCAGGGTAAACCAAGAATAAAAGCCTCTTCTGCAGATATTTTAATCAAGATCTCGCAGTATTGATTTGTCTCCAGCAAGAAAACATTTGTCTCCATGATCCCAGAGTTCCGATGATGTTCTTAGAGAGAATCCAGTATGCTCAGGGTAAGAGAGGCTTGGGAAATATTTAACAAGTGTGATAAAATATCTGAATGCCAAACCTTTTAAAACTGCAATTTTGAGGCACACAGTGTAAGTCTTGTCACCTGTACACCTCTGCTTAAATCTGCCCTCAGGATTTTCTTTGTGCATGTCACCAAGACAGTTCCAGAATTACAATTTTAAAACATTTTTCCTTCAAATTGCATGGTACTTGACAAATATCTGAAAAGCTGTAGGATCTGAAAACCTCCTCATTTGCCAGCTTTGTGTCCCAGGATGCTCTAATTCTATAAAATTTGGGGAATACTTTGACCCTGAAATTTAAGATGAAACCTCACAGCCCGTATTAGATCTTCATATCAAGCCATAGATGTGATACTAATTTACACAATTTTAACTGACCCATTATGATGTGCATCCAAATATTTATATTGTAAGATGGCTTTTCCAAAGGCACCTTTGCTCCCAGAGCCAATATTCTCCACTTAAACTGTTCAAACAGCGGGACATTGTCTCCCAGTAGAAAATCATCTCTGCAGGATTTTGTCACAATTCTTTGAGACTCTTGAGAAATCGTGTAATCCAACAGGAAAATGAGTTGTGAAACATCATATATGGGATTGTTACACCTTCCCCAAAGGATTATTTCTGCAGGATTAAACTAAGGCTAGTGAAGTACAGAAGGACTCAGGCTTGAGTTCTTGTGTCAGCTGAGGACCTGGCTCCTTTCCCTGAAGCTTTCACTCTCCTTCCCAGAAGTGTCAGCTGGAACGAGATGACAATTCCAAGGGCACCATTGACTTTTCAGCAAATGAGCAATAGCCCAGCACTGCAACTCCTGCCAGGGGCTGCCAAGAAGGGCAACTTGGTTTTCTTGTGTTTCGGTAAGTCTGAGATCTATGGGCAGGTGTGTGACCGTGTTCACAGGGGTCTTGGGATGAGGGAAGAGATGAGGATCTGACTCCATGTTTCAGAAGGCTTGATATTATTATTTTATGATATATATTATATTAAAACTGTACTAAAAGGATGGAATAAAGGACTTCATCAGAAGGCTGGCTAAGAATAGAATAGCAAAGAATGATAACAAAGGTTTGTGGCTCGGGCTCTCTGTCCGAGCCAGCTGACTGTGATTGGCCATTAATTACAAACATCCACATGAGACCAATCCCAGATGCACCTGTTGCATTCCACAGCAGCAGATAATCAATGTTTAGATCTTGTTCCTGAGGCCTCCCAGCTTCTCAGAAGAAAAAAACCTAAGGAAAGGATTTTTCATAAAAGATGTCTATGACACAGCTGACCTTCAGCGTCTATGGAAACTGTCCCTGCATGGATAGAAGATCTGCATTCACCTCCATGGTATTTCTGGATGTGAGAGAATCAGTTTAAGAGCAAACTAAACTTCCTTCACTGCTCTTCTGCAATGGCCCTTGTGGCCTTTTCTAGAGCAGATCTCACGGCATTTGCCATGAGGGGGAAAATATTAAAATTTTACAAGTGGAATGCATTTGAGAGTGTCCTCAGAACTGTATGCATATTATCTCAACATAACCCATCTTTTGCAGGCAGAGAGTTCTTTCTTGATAGGCCACAAAAATCATCCTGACACAAGCACAGGATTTGTGGACAGATGGAACTCAAGCAGTTTGAGCTGCATGTGGAGACAGGTTTGGACATTCAGGGCTGTAAAGTTGCTCTCAGAACCAGGCAACTCCACAAGCACTGCTTCCAAGTGCTTTCCAAACTTTCTTCCACTTCAGGTAAGAAAAGTAAATTCTATACCTGTTTTCAAATTACTTTCTTGCACATGAGAGCTCATTTCCCTTGCTCTAAAGGATTACAAGCTGCAAGGCAAAGTTTAAAGAGACAATACTTTAAAACACCATGTGCTTGAGAGAACCAACACGAGAAATACAAAACAAGGAGGAAGAAAGCATCTCCTTCTTGGTGAGACAAGTGGTCTTTAGAAAAGCAAATGAAGGATTTCAAAGCAGTTTCTTGTCTGAAGTGTCTTTTAGACAGTTCAAATGGTAAAATCTCCTACCACTCATTTAAATGTTAGAGGTACTAAGCCTTAGGTACCAGATCCAGCTACCTTACTCTTCTAACAGTGTCAGATCTTGAAACAACTTTTGCCTTTTGTATCTTAATATTCTTCAGCAACATCGGCATGGATATAATCCCACTTTCCTTTCTACCTCTCCTCTCTTCTTGTGCTTTATTGGATTCATGTGTTTTGGGAGGAGAAAGTAATATTAATAATAATCTCAAAGAAAATCTGCTAGGGCCGCTTCCAGCTGATGCAGAGGTAGTTTGAGGTAAAATGTGTGGCTTTAAGAGCAATCTGTATTGTAGTACAAGGCCTTTCAGAGAGATCTGTAAACCCAGCTTTGGAATTGCCCTGCAATGTCATTTAGCTTCTCAGTAGCTCTCCAAGTCCTTGCAGAAATACAAGGATGATCAAAGGTACAGGATGGTATCAGCATGATGAGTGTATAATAGACCAGCTCTTTTCAACCTGGAAAAAAAAAATAGATGAGTGAAGAAGTACATGACAGATGTCATCAGTGGCACAAAAAGGATAAAAAGATAACATGTCGTTCATTGTCTCTTTCAATGGAAGGAAATCTAAAGCAGGCAGATCCAAACTAAGCATGCATTTTCAAAGTGGAGAGTTAAAAAGAGTACTCCTTGGCACGGGCAGCTGTGCAAACTTTTAGGAGTATTGAAAAGGCAATTGATGAAGTTGAAGTTAATAATAAAATAAGTAATTCACTGTGGGCTGTTATGTAAAGGCATTTCTGCTGGTTAAAGGGACTCTAAACAGAAATGTCATCAAACTGGGAGAAAACACTCCAGAAAGGGATCATAGCTGATTTCTCCCACTGCTATATTATATTCCATTTACCAAATATTGGTGATGTTGTGTGACAGAATTCAGGTCAGACGCACATTTCCTCTGATGTGCTACAGCCATTGCTTCAGTGTAATTGTGTGGAAAAATACCAGATCCTGCTTGGAAAATATAAGGGAAAAAAACCCATATATTCATATCAGGAATAGATTTTTCTGAATGCTTTGCACACTCTTTTGAAGTATGAAATATTACTAAAGCATGCTCATTGACAAAGAAGTGCACACTCCTTTTCCCATTTTTTCCTTGTGTAGATTCTGATTGAAACAACCTGAACAGAAACTTTGTGCCTTTAAGACCATTCAGGGTTTGGAAATATAGTTTCTTATTCAGGGAAGAGATTATTTCAAAATCTTGTTGATAGCCTTGTTGTAAAAGGGGTCAGGAGTTTATTTTCTATATTAATGCTATGCAATTCCTAATCCCAGATGATGGCAGAACCGTCATTAATTTCCTAATTTCTACTTTTAACCCAGACAGGTGTTTGTAAGGTAGCAGAGACCTCCAGCAAGGGGATCCACAGGAGTTACCATAACATTTAACAGGTTTGTTGCACACACTGCTGGCACCACTCAGAAACCAGAACATCAGACTGAGGAAATACTTTTGGTCCTGCCTCCAAGCCTTGCTTAAAAAGAGTTGCAAAGGAACTCCCAAAATAAGATTGAAGAGGTGAAGATGCTGAAAACTGAAAGCACAGAATGAAATACCATCCCTACTTAGCCCAGTGTGACACTGTTTTCAAAAGAGATAGAATACACTTGGAAATTTAATTAGAAGTTACTGGTATTAAACAAAGTTACAGTAAACTGAGATCAAGTAAATCTCATTTCTCAGTGAAAAAAAACCCAAGATCTTGTATTTCTCCATTATAGAAATCTAGAATTTTTTAGACCTACCTCAGTACTGTCAAAATTATGTAAGGTAAAAAGTCCAGGGCAATATCAGTACCTATTCTCCTTTTTGCTTGTTCTTTTCTCCAGCTCTCTAAGTGGCTTTATCTAGAGTAAGTCAATATTGGGTTAGACTACACATAAGTAATTTTCTAAAACTTTTTAGTATTAAATAATTTTTTCTTCATATTTCCTGGCTCAGACATTGTTCAGGTTATTTAGTTTCTTGCAGGGCAGGTGGAATTCAAATAATGCCTAAATTGGAGGCACAGTCACTTCATGATAATAGGTTTTTTCTCGTGAAAATTAAATCACTTCCATCATACATAAACTCTGCTGGTAGAGCCATTGATCAGTGATGGAACTGAATGTCCTCTAAGTGGTTAATCTTTAAAATAAATTCTTCAGCATTCAAAATGGATAACTGGTAAAACTGTGGTCATCTTGTAAATAAAAGTGGGTTATAAGTCAGTGCATCCCTTACATCTTAAAAAGTCCTCTACTTATATGGTAACTGTTCCCAGACTAGATTTATCTTGGGTAAAAAATGAAAACTTTAGCTGAAGGATTCTGTTATTACCGAATACAGCAGTGCTCGCACCAAAATTAATATGTCTTCTTATATGAAATTATCAGAGGAAAAAATTCCCCAAATGGGACAAAAGAATAATTTCAAGTATTTCCATTTTTCTGTGGAGGAAGTTGTTCAAATACTTGTCCTGCTACAGGAAGTGCTAACAAGTTATTTAACAAATTGCTGTGACTGTGCATCTGAGGTTTTCCCAATGTCACATACTCAGCTCACGAACCAGTAAGTCATAAAATTATTGGACCTAATAAAGAAGCACCAGACCAGTTGGATTTCCATGAGCCAAAGTGCACAGAATGATAAATCATCATGAGGTATCCTTTGGCTTGAAGAAAATCTTTAAATTTATGGACAGTCCAGCTATCAACTCAGAGCTGGCTCTTCAGGCTTCCATAAAATGGATGATGAAAATGGTAGACCTACTTTTTAAAAATGTCTCTTTTTGCATGTGCCTGACTTGAAACACCTCAAAGAATTCTGATGAGGAGGGATTTTATTCTTCTCAACACCTTTTATTGTAAGAAGAGAACTTAGGCCCAAGTGGCTGCCTAAAACATTTTTCAGCATTACAGTAATGACAGAAACTACCAAAATCTAACTTGGTGTCACTATGAAGGCCAAAAGCTTCAGAGTCCTTGGAATATTTTCTCATATCTCTACTCCCTATTCTCTCTCAATTTTTGTACCATTTCTTCTCTTGCTCTTTTAATGAATCTTTATTTAATAGTTCAGGAGTGAGCTGAGCCCCATTCAAAGTTTAGGTTTCTGCATAAAAACAAAACAAAAAACCCCATCATATGACCAGTTCTGTGCTCCCTGACAAAAACCCAAAATAACGACCTTCAACCTACCGTGTGCCTGGACAACAACTTGATCTTTTCACGTTCATACACTGTGCATGGATCAGTCTCGTTTATTAGCAGTCAGGTAAATTCCTGCATTCCAGCTGAAGTGACAACTCCATCAGCATTCAGAGCAGGCACTCATGGAATTGGCTGACAACAGAGTTCATGTTTATATGCATGGGATGCATTTACACTTATAACTGTGTCATGATCTACAACATCAGCTAATGTGAAAATTATGCATTTAGGTTTAACACTGTGTAAATGCCAGATAGGCAGGATGGAAAAGTCCATTTAGCTTTTTAAGTACAGCCTCCAAAGGCAGATTAGAATTTTTAGTTAGCAACTACATTAATAATTTTTTTGTTCTTTTATTATAGAAATGGGTAGAAAAAGCCATTTGATGCTTTGAATACAATGAACAATTCCACCTGCTCTCCACACTTTGCTTTTATTGCAAAAAGGCTGTGCTTTTATTGCAAAGCTATTTACTACAAATAGCCTTACTATAACATCCTGTGTTAGTATCTTTGCTATAATAACCAAGGATGTTCATGTCACTATATTAACCACCATCCTCTGACCCTGAAGGGTTGAAAGTCTTTCCAAGACAAAGTATTTTTCTCTGTACAGTAATTTTAAGTATAGTACTGCCTCTCAAGAAAGAAAAACATTCCTTTTGGCTAATTTGCCTCGTCAAAGTATCCTAAAAAACACACCAGGCAAGCAGTTTCTACTCTGATCTTATAACTGGTTATAGGAGTTTATCTGTAGGAGAATTGTCAAAGCACGTAATCCTTTAATATAATCCATCTTTTAACCAATGCTGTCAGCTGTAGAAGCACAAAAACACTGCCAGGTTTGGCAGCTGCTAATAAACCTGTGGGATTTCCATTATTCAGGTGAGTACCTGTGCAGAGAACCACTGTCACTGTCATATTTTCTGAAAAATCCCTCTGCCAGGATTTTCCTCTTCTGGGAAGCTGAGAAGCCTCAGAGAAAAATGAAACAATAATTATCTGGTTGTTTCTCCTGTGTTTGGCTGCTTTGGAATGTGGTTTGGAGATTGTTTATCCAGCTGGTGGATGTTTGATTGGTTTCATGTGAATTGTTTTAACTTAATGACAAATCACCATCCAGCTGTGTCAGATGTCAGACTCTGAGGAGAGAGTCACAAGTTTTTCATTATTATCTTTTAGCCTTATGTCTGTATACTTTCTATATTCTTTAGTATAGTTTTAGTGTAGCATTCTTTAATATAATATAGATCAAAAAATAAGAAATTAGCCTTCTAAGAATATGGAGTCAGATTCATTCCTTCCTCCTCCATCCAGGAATTGTGAAAATACCACAAACCACAATTGTGATGCAGCTCCTCTCACTCTTTAAAATCCACGTGTGAAGGAAACAAAATGTCAATGTCTAAACCAGCCCATAAGCCAAAGTTTAAAATGTACATTGTGAGAATATTTCTGAAATAAAAACAAGCTACAGTAGAAGTGGCTACTGCAGGATTAATAGTAAAGAGTCTAGTACTCCAGTATATTAAAGACTCTATTGGACGTGAATGAGGCTGCAATGTAAGTGAAAATGTTTCTAGGATGAGAAACAAGAAGTGTTCTGGCTTGTGCACCTCAAACAAAAAATGGGTCAGAGGAAGCTAATCTGCCACCTATGCCAGTCTCAGCCTTTATACCAACTGCTCACCAGCAGAGTAAAATTGTTTTACTCTTAAATAACTCTTAGTTTGGTTATGCTGAATAGTTTTTGCATCGGTGTATCAAAATAATTGAATGCAGATTGTCTTGTTATTTCACCATTACTCCCTCTGATGAGCACATCCCTTTAGGCACCCTACAATAACCTACTGCTGCTATCACCACTGGTTTTACCTCTACCATTCACAGAAGTAAAGGTGAGTTTGGGTTATATAGGCAAAAGTCATGATTGTATAATCTAAGTGTTAAATTTCTCATCTGGTGGGGAAAGTCCAGCCCTTTACCAGTGTGACTTCCCTGATCATTAGTTCATGGAACATGGATATTTATGGGGGAAAAAAACCCCAAAACATTTCTAGTTAAAAAGGGAAAAAAAAGTCTGAGCTGGTATCTTAACTTTTAAGTCATACGAATTTTAACTTCAATACATGCAAATGAATATTTTTTGCAATATTTCTTCCAAAAACTCTGCAGTTCCCTGTTTGCATGCACACATGCATGGGCATCCTCAAGACAAATAAAACATTCAGTGGATTTATCCCACATCTTTTATTTTCAGTTAATGGCTAGTAAATCCACACCTTTTTGTACTTATGTTAGTGCATAAATAAACAAAATAGTTCCTACTTAGAATTCCAGTTCCTAGAGATTTAAAGAACTCCCTTCACAAATAACCTTGTTTTCAAGGCAGTTAAATTCAACCTAGGGTTACAAAACATGCATTATTCATTTTCCCTATGACTGCTAAAAGTTATTTAATCTGTTTATAAAGGGGGAGTTCAATTTTATTAAACTTTTCTTAACAAAGATCCCTGGGCTGCAGAACGTTTTACCTTGAAATTGTCACCCTTGCCTCTTAAACAGAATCCAGAGAGAAAGAAACTCTCCTCAGACATCACACCAGTCATATAACATTTATTCACGGGCTTTCTAATCATATTTTCTAACCATTATTAATTTGTAATTAAGAAGCAATGAGCAAAAATTATTGCAAGGTTTCATTTCTGCCCCAATTAACATTTTAGATTTTGCTTTGGGGTCTTCATTACAAACAAGTTGTCAAGCTAAATGATGTGGCAAGTTATCTATATTTAGCAACCTATAATTTTAGCTTGTGTTTTGCTGGTTGAAAACATGAGCAACTGACATCACTGCGGACAACAGGAAAGAAAAATGAACTAATATTAAAATCCCCAATAGCATGCATTAATCTTCTGTGATTAAACCCCTCTGCCTGGCCTTTCTTTGAAAAGACAAAGACTTCCAAACTGATTAAACCTAGAGGCAAGGCTGTTTTGCATATACCTTGTAAAAAATCCCCAAGCTGCCTTAAACTTTAGTCTAAAAATTAGCTGCAATCAAATTTTTCTTAGATAGTCACATACACATACAGCTTGGAATTCTTCCAATTTCATTCCTCAAAATCTGTTAAGCGTGGAGTCCAGTTTTTATAAATCAAAAGTGTGCTTGCATTTTACCTGATTTCATCAGATGTTCTAAAATTGTTCTAGAAACAGGGTTCTGTTTATGCTTCTGAGTTCAGTGAGCTCTGCTGTTCGAAATCAGCCATGGTACACTTCTGCCCTTAGTGGACAACATCACACCAGGAGTACATTCTAATTAATCCCAACGTTAATTGGCAATTCATTAAGCTTAGCTGTGCCACCAATTAAGCTTAATTTTACCCAGGTATCCCCCAATGTATTCAGAGGCACAGCCACATATCTCTTTGCTTTAGGCTTATTCCTACAACTCCTGAAGTAGAAAAAGCTCAAAAATATATGGTGGGCAAAATGCAGTCAGAAACAATCACAGCAGCTTTGATGCCAAGGAAGCTCAAAAAAATCTGTGCAAAGGTTAAAAGCAGCTGCTCAGATCTGGAGAAATCAGTTCCAGTCTGATTCATCTGAAGTCACTGCAAGCTCCACTCCTGCCTTCAACACCACAAATATTGAATTAAGGACTACATCTGTACTCAACCTTTTCCCAAGCTGCTGAAAAGTCTTTACATGCTCGATGCAATTCCCATCATAATTTTCCCTCAGAACTAAATAAATCTAGAAGTTGCTTTGAAGCCTCATTTCTGAAAAAACAGGGGCCATACTTTAGACCAAGTGTTTCACTTTTATTACTCCAAATGGGAGAAAATAATTTCATTTAAGATACTAACAAGAGTCAGAAATCCTCATAGGGTCAATAGCAGGACATGGAACTACTCAGTGTGACTTACACAACACAAAAGTGTCTTCTTATTATAAAGTGACTGATTAGCATAAAAAGAGAATTAAAATTATTAGTGGCTGGGTTTTTTTTGAGGTGGATTCTTTCTCTATCCAGATAAAGACTGAATATATTCACCCTTGATATCAAAGAATATTACAAAAGCCCACTGTTAAATATAGAATTAACATTGAAACTGTTTTTTTTCCCATTATTACTTGCAAGTAGTGTAAGTTGACAAACACATGGCAGATACCCAGTCTTTTTCCAAATGCTATTTTTAATACTTTGTAATAAAATTGCTTATGTGAGATGTTGACATAATTGCTTGCAGATACAAATTAAGAAGTTATTTCTTAAGCTGTGCAGAACTGAAATCCTATGGCATAAAAGTAGGAGTAAATAAATGCTGCAATATATTTTGTAGAACATTTTAATGCACTGTGTGTCCCATAAATCAGAAGAAATGCACTACTTCCCTTGCTTGCCTGGATTTAGTCCTACAGAAGATAGGGTTACCTAAACTTCAATCCTGCCCTGAGCTTAATCCTTTGTATTTTATCTCACACCAAGAGTATGAAGTAAGACATTGAATCATACTGGGGATGATGGGGAAAAAAGGAGCTTAAAAGCTCGAACTGGATAAAGCTAAATCAAGCCAATGAGCACCATAAAATCTGCTTGAAGTCAAAGTGCCTTTGCCAACATTTTTGGCAGTTTAATATTCCAAATATTCAAAGTTGGATCCTTAGAAATAACTAGAAAATGTCTCCTGTCCATAGCCAGACTTCCCAGAGTAAAGTTGTTTCTTTTTTGCACAGGTAATGTTTAACTCTCCTGATCTGCCTTGCTGCAAAGATCTGAACATCTCTTCAGAAGAGGTTTGGCAGACTTTCATGAGAACAATACTGTATTACTGAGTGGCTGTTCCCACAAGGTTCCCACTGCCCCTGAAGAGAGCATTTCAAAAATATATTTTCCAAAGAGCAGCTCTGGCTGCTGAATTGTTGTGTGTTTACACCTAGTAACAGATACTTTGCAAAGCAACGTAAAATTCCAAATAAATCAGACCAGAATGGTTGTTTGACCTTGAATCAAAGTGCCCTAACAGCGCTTCTGTCCACACACCCACCCACACTCTCTTTTTTCCTCAGAACTGTCAGAATAGAGTTTCCTTCTCTTTTGAACCAGTAATAGTGCTTGGCAGTAACTCGAAGCTGCAATTCTATGCACTTAGAACTCAGTCTCCCTTTTAAGCTCGAGAACGAGCTGGTGATTCAATATTTCTGTCATAAAGACACTCCCAGGCTTCTTCTGCAGATACAATGGCCAAAAGAGCAGTGCTGAAGGTCTCATCACAGCTCAAAGACTTCTAATTCTAACAACGGAGCAACATCCAGCCCATAGCAACCATCAAAACTCTACCGACCTTATATTGCCAGCTTCTGGACCATCAACTTGGCTGCTCACTGACCTCAAGATAATGAGAAATAAATTGTACCATGAATATTCAAGTGCTGTGCCTCAGAAGAAGCACACTTAGACGAACTTCTCATGAAACATGAAGTGATTTCTTCATAAGGAAGCTTAAGGAAGTAAAAAAAAAAAAATTACAAAAACACTGAAATATCCATTTCCTGCTACTTAATAAAACAAAAAGCAGCTAAAAGCAGGTATAGTTTACCTACCTCTTGTTGCAGCCATGTGCTAGAACAGCAAGAAGATACAGAGCTTGAGTTCTGACTTCCACTTTAAATATTGGCAACCAAACTGGCAGGAAAACTGGGCTTTCTCCTTTTTGTAGTTCTGATTATGACAAAATCAGGCTAAAGCAAACAAAATAATTGCAAGTAACTGAAAAATAACAATTTTTTTTTTTTCTGGACGTATTAGCATCACCTTTCAGGGTGCTTGAACTCAACCTTAGCCCCCAAATGTCACTCTCATATTTTCTGGAAAAATCTCTTCGCCAGGATTTCTTCTCCTGGGAAGCTGAGAAGCCGCGGAGAAAAATGAAAACAATTCTTGTCTGATTGTTTCTCCTGTGTTTTGCTGCTTTGGAATGTGGTTGGAGATTGTTTATCCAACTTGTGAATTATTTTTACTTAATGACCAATCACGCTCAGGCTGTGTTGGGACTCTGGAAGAGGTCACAAGTTTTTAATTAGTGCCTTGTTAAGCCTTCTGTAAGTATCCTTTCCCTATTCTTTAGCATAGTTTAAGTATAGCATTATTTAATATAATATCATAAAATAATAAATTAACCTTCTAAGATCATGGAGTCAGATTCATCAATTCCTCGTGGGGACCAGCAAATACCACACCCAGACCAGGTTTTAGAACTGATCTGGATATCCCAACCACACTGCCCATTAGCTGGTGATTCATAATAGGCAAATGCTACTAAGGGTGATATAAACTTTATTTATGTAAAACTTCAGAGGAGATTACGACATTGACTGTAGAGTTAGTCTAGGAAAAAAAAGTCAGATTAGATTAATCACTATATCTTAGCTAATTCATTGATGTTGGCAAATGTGCTTCCGGAGCATAACTATGAACTTGCTTCTCTCTAAGAGAATCAGGGGAGGTATCTCCAAATATCCTTTTACGGAGAAAATTATGAAATTCCACATATTCAACAATGTCACATGCAATTCTAAATTTCTTATTTTGGTTGCCCAAACTAACAATTTATATAAGTTGTTTATTTGAATTTATAAGCTTTAAGTAATTAGTTTTTTTGCAGTTATTTTATGTTTCTTAATTAAGACAGTAAACCAGGAGAAAAAAAATAATGCATTATATTACACAGGTTATTTTACTCAGATCATGAAGAAATCAAACCAATTACCATGAATCAAGCGTTAGATGCACTTCTCCTTTTGATTATGCATCTGCTATGCAGCTTGATAAGACAAGAATCATCAGATACAAAGGCGTTATGTCGACAATAATTATAATTAAGATTAACATAGCCAGAAGCCAACCCTTCATTACAGCACTGAAGAAATTTCATGTTAATGAGAAGACACGTCTTCTAAACAGACAGTTTCACAGCTTTCGAAAATAAGAACTCCTCTTCCTTCCAGGCAAACAAACAACAATGACAAAGTAATTTTCCAAGTTCTGAGGTCCTGCCAGGACCTGTCTACAACTTCTATATCTGAATTATCAGATCACTTCTCTTGCTTTAGATTTGGATTTCAGATTTACTTCACTTGTAGGCACCACATTCAGAATCTTGTGATTCCAAATGGTAGTTCCCACTTCATTCTTCAGTTTTATTTCTTATTTGGATATTACTTAGAAGTCAGCAGCAAATTAGGAGTAAATATATCATGCTATGGATTATTACTATATGCCTCTGCTTGGTTCTTTGATGGCAGAATTTATGAAAGCAAAGTGTTTAATATGAATTCTTGATCTCATCATATTTCACTATTCCCACATTTAGCTACAATATGTTGTTACCCAAATTGAATATGAAATTTTCTTCATAACTTGGTTGTGGATGTTTTTTTTTGGTGGGTTTTTCTTTCGTTATTGCTCCTGTTCTGTTGTTTTTTGGGGTTTGATTTTTCTTTAGATTATAGACAAAAAAGATGCTATGGAAAAACATAGCAAAAATTTAATGAAGTTAAGGTAAATGACATCTAAAAAACAACCCCAAAAACTTACCCACAACTTACAATTAAATCCCCACTTCCCATTGGAAGTCACCTTCCTTTTGCTCACACACCTGATTTTGTCTTTCAAGAACACCTTTTATTTACTTTTCCAAGGAATTGAAATTTAAAGGATTTATGTCCTTTTTCATGTTCTTTTCTGACACCTCATTCATTAACAAGCTGAGCACAACAACTGCATTTTTCAGTCATTAAAACCCTCCTTATCTCCATCTGTTGGTTCCAAACCTTATTAAATACTGGCAAACCCGTTCATAGCCCTGAGAGATTTAAGTTTTATACAGGAGTATCTTCCCCATTAAAAGAAACCTCAGAGTTGCTGCTCTTCACCCAGCTGGTCTGCAGACAGACTGGATCGCAAGGTTAAAATTCTTATTCATAGAATCAGAGAACGGTTTGGGCTGGAAAGGACCTCAAAGATCATTTCCTTCCCTCTTCCCCATTAAAAGAAACCTCAGAGTTGCTGCTCTTCACCCAGCTGGTCTGCAGACAGACTGGACAGCAAGGTTAAAATTCTTATTCATAGAATCAGAGAACGGTTTGGGTTGGAAAGGACCTCAAAGATCGTTTCCTTCCCACCCCGTGCCGTGGGCAGGGACGCCTTGCACCAGCCCAGGTTGCTCAGGGCATCCTCCAGCCTGGCCCTGAGCACTCCCAGGGATTCCCTGCTCTTCAATCACGTCAGCCTTTCCCGACCTGCTCCACCCTCCTAAAAATCCGTGAAATGATAAAGAGCAGCTGAACCTCGGTAAATTTCTCTTCCTAAAGACGCACAGGACTCACAGTGTGAGATCGCACTGGCGTTTCTAGACAGGGAACACCTCTGCTGTTATTACTCACAAAAATAGCTAATTATTTTCTGGCAAAATTCAAAAGACTAAATAAGGTGGTGAAATTGTCCTTGTTAATTTTTCTTATCTTTTTTTCAAAACCCTGATAAACTGAATTTAGTGCAGCAGGAAATATGACAGAGGTACCTGTTAAGATCTCACATGTGAAAGAGATTGGACTCAGATAAATGAAGATTAAAGCAGGTTTTGCAAACATTGATCTGCTTTATACTTTGTAAAGAAGTACAGATCATAAATACGCAGGCAAAACAAATATATCTCAGGATTAGGAGAATACTACTATCATTCTCAGTAACTGAACTACAAAAATAAATTTTCTTACCACAACAAATTACAACTTTCTGAGTAACTACCATAGGAACTAAGGAGAAAAAAAAAAAAAAAAAAAAACAAACGAAAAAGTAAATCTCATCAGCTTCAAGCAGAGATTTAGGCAGTCTGATTTCCATACCAAGAAACTCTAAGGAAATTCAGACTTTTGGAAAGAAAACACCCACAGAAATATTCAATCTCTTCTTCATTTTATCTCTTTTCTTCTCCCCTCTGCTAGTGTCCCTAAGTGCTCAAGAAATGCTTTAGTGAGTTGCTCTGTATTATACAGGGACATCGACTTCTCCCACTTCCAGCAGGCTCTACTTGCTAATTAGCCCTTAATTAAAATGAGTTGCAGCTGGTGTGAGACACTCCCCTCTCCCCAACCTCAGTGTCCTGTTTCTAATTTCAGAACTAATAAAAATTCCCACAAGCCAGTCTGATCTGGTCTGGGTCCTTTTCTTGAGACAGTGAATTCAGCATTTCTTTAGTGCTCTTTCCTCTTCCTCTTCTCTCTTTGTTTTCTAAGCACAAAATTTTAAGAATAGATTTTGCTTCTTCTTGTTTTTTTTTTTTTCTTTTTTTAATTTCCCTAGTGTAGTGAATTATATATTTTTTTTATCTTTTTCCTAGCTTTGAAACTTGTTTAATTGTTGATTTGATGAGGCTTTAGGCTGGAATAGACTGAAAGCCTGACAATAAAATCTTGCTAAGGGCCAGTGCAGATGTGTTGCAAGATTCCCAGAAACTGCTGCCAGCACATTTTAACTGAGGCTTTTGATGCCTGTTATTCCTGCTTTTCCACTCAATTGAATTAAATTCCATTTGGATTTTGTGATGAGGACAAACATCCACAAAGGGTGAAACCAAAGCTCACAAACTCCATTTGACCTTCCCTGGATTTGCAGAAGTCTGCAAGGGTGGAAAGGCTGGGCAGCCTCTTCTCTCCCTGTTGTGACTGTGTCTCACCATGTTAGTGAATAAATTTCACTGAACAAACCTTGTTTTAGCTTCCTCTTTCTGTTCCTGATTCGCCCCTCTGAAAGTTAATCTGAACTAAGCCAAGAGACACATTAGGGTCTCCAGGAAATGCTCTGAAATGGTTACTGTACCAGAAAAATAGAGATGTGAGCAGTGTTTTAAAGAAAAAAAAATTCTGGAAAGGAAAGTGGGGGGAAAAAGAAGTGTATGGATAAATTCACTTAGTTCTGAGTGAGCAACTTGAAGTCATGGCTTGTGTAGTCTATTAAAGAAATTCTCTTATTCCACTTAAATATAACCAATAACAGAATTCAGCCCACTGAGTATGAGAGGTACAAGAGAGAGAGGCAAATAATGGCTGCATTCTTTTATTCTTCCCAGAGGAGTAGATCTTATTAGTCAAATAATATTTGAAGATCTTCTCTGCTTCTTTATTGGCAACAGGAGTGTAACCACTGCTCCCTTGGACAACTCTAAATACAGACTATGACAACTGCAGTTTACATTTATGCTGTTTCTAAAATTTCCAGAAGGGTTTTATCTCAGTTCTTGGAGCATCTGGGTCCAGATTATAGTTTTATTAATTTATTACATTTATTTTCTCTCTTGTAACCATGCTCATAATTCTCTTCCAGTCAAAAGTCAGAGGTTTGGGATTGGTTTCCTTCCTGCCCTTCACATGTGAACTGAAAGTCAATAGGCTATTTGGGCAGGAAAAATGAAACATTTTGTGTCAGATTCATTTGTTTAAATTAAATTTTAAGGTAAAATGTCATTGCATCATTTCTGAGGGGAAAAAGGAAGAAAACTTCCTTCTGAAAATGTAAGAATGCAACCACAATAAAAAATATCCAGCTTAATCCAGCCCTGATAAATAGTTACTTTCCCATGTGTATTTCCATCTATGAATCTCCCATGAGTTCAAAAAGTCAGAACAAAAATCCTAAATAATAAAGCTGAGTTTAAAACAAGTTTGTAAAAAGAACATAAGTTTGAAAAACTGCAGATTGAGGGATGCCTTCAGATCAGGTTTAATTTACAAAGAACATTTAATGAGGCAGCACCAAATGTTTCTTTGTTTCCAATCAGCTTTCTAAATAAATGCATTCATAAATAATATATAAATGCATATATAAATAATAAATCTAAATAAATGCATTTTGGCATTTTTCATGCAGAGAACATATTTTGTCTGCATTTCATGTTCAAAATCTCAGGTTTTGCCCTTACTGATCATCAGCTGTGGTCACTTACTGCTGTAATCTCCAAACCTCAGGAGATTTTACTTTGAGTCTGAAGCAAAAGTGCTTCTAGAGGCAGCCTGAAGTTGCATCTAGAGGCAGTTTGGCGTTTACAGAAGTTGTTCTAGTGCAATTTCCCCCTCTCAGGATATGTTCAAAGGTTGTTTCAGTTTAAAATATCCTCACAAATGGAAATCCCAGATCCCTCTGTGACCCGGCACACCCCAGATGTGTCCAGCCCTACCAAGGTGTGTGCTGACTTTTCTCTATAAAACCTTTTTTCTTGATACTTTTGGTAAATTAACTGAGATATTTTAATGATATCCTCTAAAGATTATCATGTCAGATGATATTGGTGTGCAGCTGACAATGCATAAATGCAGAGTCCCAAATATCCATCAGGCTGAGGGATGTGGTCTCCTGCTTTTCCTTCCCAGGGATTTCTTTGCAAACACTGAATGGCAGATCCTGCCTGGCTGCATGGAAATTCTTACTGAAAATTCAGAAGTCGAGCAAAGACTCTGCTCTCACCTTCCAGAAAACTCTTTCCAGAAGTTAATCCCAAACTTTCTGGTGTTAAAGATAATTTTTCCGTAGGAAGTTGACAGGTTTTTGACATGTTCTGTCTGTCTGAAGGAGATGATACAAGTAAAAAGACACCTGAATTTAGCTCCTTATTGGAAACATAGAGAAATTACTTTGAAAAGAAGAACTTTGTGCCTTTGAAAAAAAGCAGAACTTGTAAGAAACAGAAATGTCTCATTCAGCAGATGATTAAACTTCCCATTGTAAAGGAATGAAAAAGATGTTACAATCAATGTTAGGACATGCAGTGAATATACAGCTGAGATAAAAATGGGAAAATGGGAATTATTTTTTCCCCAGCATTCTGAAATTCAGGCAGTGAGCTAGAAAACACAAGAAGATGTAAGACTGCCCTGCAGCTCCAGTAAGTTTAGTCTCATGTTACTTTCCTGTAAATGTCCCTGAAGGTGTAAGAGAGTGAGCAATCAGCTCAGAAAATTACTAGATTCACTTTGTGTGATTTGCTCTGTGTGGCCAGAGGGGGATACTTTGTTAAAAGACAATGAGAAATAGAAAGTGTAATGAGAACCTAAGCTCCTCTTTCAGCCATGCATCTAATGGTAAAATATTAGTATAGTGTGAAGGAAATACAGAAAGAAAATCACTGTAAATATCAATGCAAAAAGTAGCTTGGGTGAGCTGATTTATGTCCAAGGGAAATCATCATAAAATCCATGAAAGAAGTCATTGTAAAATCCATGGAAAAGTCTGAGGAAAACATTAATTTCTTTATGCACAGGCAGAACAGTTATTGATTTTTTGTTGTACTTGGCATACCTACTGTGCTATTTTCATACATTTTACAAAAAAAAAATGGGATTTGGAAGTGAGTTAAAAGAATATTCTGTCTACAGGGAGTTTTTAGATTTCAATATATTACAAAATTCTGAATACCTTTTTGATGGAAATGACGATGTGTTTTTGCCTTGTTTATAGAGTGATATTAGTTATTAAACAGTATAAAAAATAAATAGAAGAGAAACTTCTTGACTAGTCAGACTGAAGTAACAATTTATTTCAGAAGGATGTTGACATTGTGCAGTATTGCGGTGTCACAGGAAAGGCAACGTGAGATTTGAGGTTCAAATGCCTTCAGGTTTATTCTCACCTCAGATTTGGGGATCAAAATGCATTTTACACCTGAGAGCTGGAGATCTGATTCATCACATTTTCTGTAGAGGACAGGTGCAGCACATTATGGGAAATGCAATTTGTTTTTCCAGTCCCAAGAGAAATATGGCACACTTTTTAATTGACTCAGAGTCAAGTTTGATCGGCTCAGGATAAAGTTTCAAGTGAGTTAAAAAATGGTACTGCTTTAATATGGGTTCAAAACAATATAAAATAAAGGTACAATGTTCCATTTTCCAAAGAAAATATGGTGTAATCTTAAGAAAATGGACATGACTGAATAAACTTTCCTGCACTTATGGGTGGGTTTATTTGGGGTTTATTAATTTATTTGCTTGTTCTTTACCCAAGCCTTTCTTCTTTACTGACTTTCAATCCGAAATTATTCTGCCAAAAACATCTTTCTAAAATGTCTATTTCTCCATTCTAACCACGGTTGGTGTGTGTCTTGGTTTGGAAAGACAGGAGTCTGCTAAGGAAGGCAGGAGCCTCCCCTGAAATGGAGAATGTAAACCCCCTCCCTCTGAATTGTTATAAATTTTAAATTAAGGGGCTCTCAGGCAAAAATATGGGAGTCGGAAATAACAGTTCTTTATTAGGAAAGAAAATAAAAGGATAAAATAAACAATGAAGTTCACTAGAACAACACTGACAGAGTCAGAACCCAACCTGACACCCTGTGGGTCAGGCTGTTGGTGGCAGTGCCATTGGAATTGTGGCTCAGCCCTCCTGCAGTGTCAGTGGTGGTTCTGCTGGAGCAGGGATCCTGTAGAGAAGGATGTATTCTTCCTCTGAAGATCCAGTGGAAGGAGAGGCAGCTGCTGTTCCTCTGGGGAATCCTGAGGAGAAGCCGTGCTGGTGTCTCAAAACCTCTGGATTATATCTGGGTAGCAATGCTTGGCTCCTCCCCCTGGGCTCACATCTCCCAATGGGATGCTGCAGTTCTTATCAGTCATGCAGGGACATTCAATAGCTGTTATCAGCAGATGTTCCTCCTTGGAGGGAGGGGTGGTTGTGGAAGAGATGAGGAAAACTGCCCAATGAACAGAAGACAACTGCCATACAGATGGCAAATAGAATACAGTTTGCTTGGCAATCCAGGACAGTGTGCAATACTGCATTTAAATAAATCTTAGAAAAATTGTTCATGCTCCTGGAAGCTGATAACTGTGTTCACTCCTTGTGCATTTTTCAAAGGCCAGTCTGCAACAAATTGCCAGTTGAAAAACTGGAAATTGGAAAGTTTCTCTTTTTTTAAAAATATCATCAGGCAAGTCCCTTTAGTACTTTTTTAGGCACTCAGATGCACTCAACCACTCAGGTGGAGCCTGCTGTATTTCCAGGTACAGCACTCGTGCACTTGACTAGAAATCACCTCCTGTTTGGTATAGAAAAGCTACTAAATGAGAAAATAACCTTTCATGATGCTAAGTCAGGTCACTAGGAAAAAATGTTGATGTCCTACTTAAAAAGATCAGAGACAATACGATCAAGGTCAGGGTAATAAAACTCAAAACTCTGTTTCCCTGTAATGGATGTAAAAAACACAGGGAAAGATGGGAGGGACAGGTGGAGATGGTTTAAGTGGTGGCATTTAACAAGGCAATGTCAGGCAGAAAGCTGACCTCTGTTTTCAAGCCCATTGTTATATTCATCACAGAAATGTTTAGATGCACATAGGAAAAAAGAGAATTTCAAGAAGAGTTGGCTTGATGGGTCTCTTTTCATGACTCTAAAAGGATAACCAGGCTAAGAAAACTCCTAGAAAAGAGTTAATCCCTAGGGCTAAAACACATCTGGAGAGATCACAGCTGTACCAGAAGCCAGATGTTGCAATAATCTTATCGTGATTGAGAAAATAAGAACAACAAAAGTGGGAGAAAAGCACACACAGTCATAATGGATGGAAAAGTTACCTTGAAAGACCAGGAACTTTTAAAATTTCTGTTTCTGTGAAGACTAAAGCATTGATTATTCTGGAAATGTTTTAGTTTCTGAAGCATTTTGGAGGATAAAACAAAAAAGGTTGTTTGAACAGCTGGCTGCCAAAGCCATGGCTTGGAAAGTGGGTGCAGACTTGGCTTCACAAGTAACCAGAAGTTCTCCCTGTGATTAACCCTGAATCCATTGCAATTTTGTTGTGGTATGAAGGAAAAACTGTCTAATATATGAGACGTTCCATAAGGAAGGGAACAGGTTCTAGTGAAAATAACATGTATTGGAAGAAGAAAGATTCCTTCTATTCGGAACTCTGCAAACATGACTCCAGCAAGTAATCTCATCTCTCAGTCTCTCTTATATATCTCTTGTGATGCTTTGTTTCCATTCTAATAAATATTTCAAAGCTCAGATTTGCAAAAGATATTTTTCCATCAGCTTTCATTATTAAATCAAGTAGAGTAAATTAGTAAAGGGCAAAAGATATGTTTCCTATGGAATACTCTTACAGAAATTGCACATGGACATTATCTGACTCTGTGATTCTAATAAATACCTGAGTGTTTATATTTTTTTTTCTCCTTGAATTATGTATGCATCAGCTGCAGAGTCTATACACATAAAGAAAACTTCCTGGAATATTTATGACATGTCTAAAATATTAATAGCGACAATAACTTAATTCAAATGAAAAATAAACATACTTACAGTATGCTCTTTTTCCTGATTCTGGACTGATTTGATTGAGACATTGCAGTTATTGAGAAAAACATGATCCTTACATTGTGTTTGCTATACAGGAATTCTATATACTGATTTGAAGCTATTTTTAAAATAATGATAATATTTTTGCATGCCACAGAAAGTATGAATCATTACAAAACTCAAGTATATTTTAGTGAAATTATGTCCTTATGTTTGGTGTAATCATTTTGTTGGAATAACCAAGTAAAATGATAAAACTATTGAGTTTGTTAGGCAACACTAACAAAAAAAAAAATAGATATATATGTTTGTATGTAATTAAAAAACATGTCTATTCCAGGGAGGTCCCATTTTTGGAAATGTTCAAGTGTTCAAGGCCAGGCTGGAAGGGGCTTTGAGCAACCTGGTCCAATGAAAATTCTCCCTGCCCATGGCAGTGGGTGGGAACTCAATGGTCTTTAAGATCCCTTCCCAAACATTCTGTGAGAAAATGTAGAGATGGATGTTGAACATACTAAGTATTCTTCCAAATATAATATAATTGTGTTAAAAATTATGTCTAATTTGTTATAAATTTTTAAAAATAAATTTTCAAAGTAACTTTTGGAACTGAAGAAGTAAAAATGCTATAGGCCAGCAGCAGGGAGTAAAAATCACTGTTAGTGTTTAGACATCTTTAATCACTACACAAAAAAGCAAAGTATATCCTCCTCTTTTTATGGAGGATCTATGCATTGTTAAACAAATATTCAGGAGATTTTCAGTTCAAATTGTAGGAACAAATTACATAGAAACAAGTAGGAAGTGGCCAGGAAGTTGCCATAAAAGTTTAAATGGATTAGAAAAGATTCTGCAAATTCATGTAAAATTGGTCCATCCTTTTGAGTGCTAAACACAATCAGATGCATCAACTGGCATGCAGAAAGTCCATAAACTGCTGACTGCAAAGATAATGTCCCCAGAGAAAAATCTGCTCTGCATAATGACTATTTCTGTTTCAATCCAGCTATCCTGTTGGCAAGCAGGATGCTGCAATAGGAAAAAGCTGTAGCCTGCCTCAGTATGGCAATTCTTTGCTTGTTATTGGGAGAAAAAAAAGATTTAAGTACTTCAGCACTTAATTAAGTTTGTAAATGTGTCCCAGACTTAAGGTTGAACATACAACTAATTTATTTGCTGATTCGGTGGGCTTGTATTTCATTGTGCAAGCTATTTATTGCATAACTCTAAGAGGTTCCAGTGATCCCAGCACAGAGAGTTCACAAGATTTCACCCTTATTTTGCCCTGTTCCAGTGCCTCTGGCAGGTGAACTTGCAGATCTTTGAATTAAGAAATGGCTGCTTAAAACTTTGAGGTGAAGTGTGAAGAGCAGCAAGGTCACATCCAATTAAAAAGTAATTCTCCAACAATGTTAACTTACAGGTCACTCATCTTTTTAAGAAGCCATAAATAATTTATTCATTACTAATTAGCTGCATCTACTTTACCATCATATCTCCTATTTAATGAGCAACATGAGAGCATTATGTTAATTTAAAACTATACGACTTGTCAAAAAGGAGTAAATTAAAAGGATTCTCTTCAGGAGGCTCTAATAGAATTCAGGACAGGATTACATCTGAAACAAAATTGATCTTTCTGTCCTGTGGGTATTTTTGAGAGTTCAAACTTCTGTCCCAAACAGAAACAAATAGAGTGAATCTGTTTATTGCTAAGGAAGGCAGAGGCTACGTCAGTTTGAATCAGTCACTCTGTATATCCTGATTGTTTATATTTCATGCTTATATTTCAGCTCTCTTCTGCAATGTGCTCTCAGGAGATTGGATTAGGAATAACCTTTCTTGTAGCAATTCTAAAGATGCTGGAAGCAAAAATTAGATTTATTTTATTTTCTGAAAAGTTTTGAAGGGTGAAAGAGACTCCCCATGGTCCCACGATGTGGCTCCTGTTGGCACAAACAGTGGAGAAGGACTTTCAGTTCTCCTCCCAAGCACTATGCAGGGCAGAAGCTCCCTTAATTTCCATATGAAAAGACAGCTCCAGGGAAATTTTAAAAACTAAAACCTAGCTAAGTTTAGTAAAGGATTGATCTCACACAGCCTTAGCTGGTTGGGTTTGGTCAGATGCTTTGGTGGATATGGGCAGAGAACTCAGAGTGGGACCTCTGCAATGCAGGCTCTGAAACAAGGCAAGGTGACTCCAGCCACAAAGATTTGGAGCTAATTATCATAAATAAGATTTCTATACCTCTCACTCTTTCAGGACAGCAAATATGACTGCAACCTTTCATCTAATTTCTCAAGAATTCTTACAAATTTTGTACTTATGTACAAAATTAGGACCACAATTTCTAGACACTGGGAATACAGGGATATTTTTATCTACATATATAGATATGCTCTTAAACAAAAATTACACTCCTCATAATTTAAAACAGTTGACCAGCTCACCAAATCTTAGATTTCTAAAACCAAGCTCGTAATTAAAGGCAAAATATTATCTACAGTTGATAATAAAAGACAGACAAATCCAGAACCCAAACCAGTTTGTTCAGAAATGTAATTTAGGATTCCCACTGGAGGAAATCACCTTTCTGAAGACATCAAGCCTGTATAAAAACATGTGTGTTCTGGACAGGCAGAACAAGCTGTTAACATGAGAGTTATTCTGACCTGTGGGACTCAGAGTGCAGGAGTGAGAATGAGAGGGAGCACAAAGGAACACAAAGATCATGGAGCACCACCTTGGTTTGTTTCATGGTTACTTTAAATTTTCATGGCCATTTAAATTGGATTTGCTTCAATTCTCAAACGGTCTGTCTGATAAAACAATCCTCTCTTCTCTAATGAAAGGATAAATCCAGAGAATTTAGAGTGTCAAGAGCAAGTCTGCAAAAGCAGAGGAATAGTCTA
Source organism: Ammospiza nelsoni (assembly GCF_027579445.1). NCBI lineage: Eukaryota > Metazoa > Chordata > Aves > Passeriformes > Passerellidae > Ammospiza > Ammospiza nelsoni. The sequence goes on from NC_080636.1 coordinate 3,040,543, forward strand.
GCAGACTTTAGGAGGGTCTTTACTTTCATCATTTTACAGACAGCCTTTCTCTTACTCAAACAAAACATTTCACACCCAAAGCACGTGAACAGGATGTTATCTTTGCACCAGGACTTGCCAGAGATTAGATGGAAATCTCCTGAGTTTTAGGCCCCATTTATCTTCCACTTGACCCTTTTCCAGTTGATGATTAATTAATTGGCTGTGGAGCTCTTAGCAAGGCTTTCCCTTGAGCATCTCTTGGTTCCATCACACCTCCAGAGCTCTGGGCTGCAAGAGCAGCTGGGGGGTCCCTGAGCCCCTCTGATGCCAAAGGGAGCTGGAAGTCAGCAACCAGAAAGAAAACACCACCATGTGGCATTTTAAAAGGTTTGTCTTCAAGTAGGTTTTATATTTTATATATTTTATATATAAAATATATTTTATAAATTTTCTAGATTTACTATTTTCTATATTTTCTATATTTTATATATTTTATATATTTATATATTTTATATATTTTATATATTTTATATATTTTATATTGTTAGGTTTTTTTTTTTTTTTTTTTTTTCTCTAGATTTTCTCTGCAATCGAGAGATCACACCATTGTCAGGCCAAATAAAACAGTCTATCATTCTGAACGTTCTGAATGAATTTTCATTACAATCAGATCTAATTCCATCAGTGCTCAGTTTTTGCATTTCTGACTCAAAAAACTGAATATCAGTATTAAAAAAATAAAAGCAGGACCTTGATGGTTGTAAAATAACTCTGATACCACCGAACCCTTCCAGGCTATTAACTCTCTGGGAATGCAGCTTGCCAGATAAATCAGTTCTGATCTGTGGCCCACGTTGTGTTTATCCCAGTTCCTTAGAGATAATTCTACAATTCTCTCATCAGGTATTGTCTGCTTAATAATTTCATATAGGCTTTAAAAAAAAAAAAGAAAAAAAGAAAGAAAAAAGAAAATTAAAACACGCCTTCTTATATATTATTACTTAATACAAAAAGGAACATTAAATTATGAAACCATTTTGAAGTCCCACTCTTCCTGGAAGAAAATACAGAGAAGTGCAAACTCACATTCCAGTGGCACAAAATAATGTGTTAATTCTGAAAAGAAATATTCATCTATTCATGTTGTCAAGATGAGAAGCATTTTCTATAAATTCTCAACAATACGTGCACATCTGAATTCTATTGCAATGGGACAGAGGTAAGACTGTTTTAAAACTTTAATACAAATTTATTTGGATTAAATCATAAGTGTTCAATATTTTCAAATTTGAGCTTCCCTAATATATTTTTTTTAAAGTTTTGACTCACCGTGTAATGAAATTTAGGTGTCATACTATAGGCTTCTTTTTGTTTCCTGCTCTTTGTAGGGTCATTCAGAATAATCCATGATTTTTAAAGGTGATTAGGAGTTAGGCTTTAGATATCACTTTAGATAACTTTAGATTTCAATATCACTTTAGATAACTTTGGATAAGCTTTAGATAACTGTATTTCATTATCTTTAGCCTTAACTCTGCTTTTCTTGCTTTATCTCTTCCCTGGTTCACCTTATCTGTAAAATCATGTATGAAATTATCTTTGGAAGAACAATTTTGTTCAATGCCTGCTGAAGAACTTTTCATTTATGGAAAATAATGTAGGTGGAAATGCCTATCAATCCTGTGCATTTTTCAGTCATACCTCATGCTCCAGATGTCAGCAAGTTGAAGGCCTCCATCCACAGCACAGGCAATAAAAATGTCATAAGAAGTATAGAATTACCTTCATAATTTGAATGGAAAATTAACTGAAAACTTAGAAAAAGAAATAAATTTTTTAAATGTCTGAAAAAGAACACCTGGAATAAAATTATTCCACAAAGTTTATGTCTTTTTATTTCATTATTGTAAAAATCCCAAAAGAAATAAATTATTTCTACTTTCAGCTGGTAGTGGTGGATAAATTTTCAAGTAAAAATGCTTTTAACAATAGTAATGTGAGAGTAGCCACGAAAACACAAAGGCCTTGTCCTGATTCTAAAGGAGTTAAAATTAGAAAAGCAAAAGCACAGAGAAAGCATATTGACACTGCTTAAAAAATTATTAATTGCTTAAATTATTGCTTTTTAAAACTTATTATTTAAATTGCTTAAAAATCCCAAATCCAACCATTTCATCAAAATAAAAACATAGCTTGATTTTGGTTGTACCCCAACATAGTTGGTTTGGGGTTGGGTTTTGAAACTTTTGCAGAACACTCCTCCTTTCTTTTCCTGAAATAAACATATTTTTCAGAGAATATCTGATATGTTTTGATTTCACTGGAATTGGGCATTACTGACCTTTTAGTGGGCAGTTTCAGAAGGAAAGCCATCCATATATGATGATATGGATGATATAATCAATGATATTGATAAGGAGGTGACACTGGAGAAAGGACTTGTCCACAGGGCAGTGTCTGGGACAGAGCAGGGAATCTCTGAGCTCTCATCTGGTGCCACTACTTGGATTTCCTCAGCACAAAAATGAATTTTTCACTGCTGTGAACCCTTAATTTCTGCTCTGGTTGTTCATTTGAGCATTATCCACCCTTCAGTCCTCCCACTGCTCATTTTTTGTGTCCTCAGCAGTGCTGAAATAGCTGCAGTGATCTGTCACTCGTGGCATTTTGTTACCTCTCAGCTCCAGATTTATGGGGCTCTTATCTACGTGACACGGGTAACTCACATCTGATGTACTGTGCTGCTTCTACAGCTCTGTGCACAGCTGGGTGTGAATCTCCACAATGGAAAAGTGAACAGTTGATCTTTATTTTCATTAGTTCGCCGAAAAATTCCTCAGGGGTTAGAGCTCAGCCTTCCCACTGTGCGAGCCTCGTGCCCTGCTTGAAAAATCTGATTGGCATCATAATGTCACTGTGTGAGTTGTGTTCTCCTCTAGCACTTCTGGGTTAAAGGTTGTTCTGCTTCTCCAGAGACTTCTTAAATTTTGAAGTAAATTTCTGGATTATGATAAATCTTCAGGACCATACAAAAAGCCCTGCAAAAACCAATAAAAACCCCCAAACCCAACCAACCAAACTTAAATACCCAAACAAGCAAAAAAAGTTCTGCATAATACCTTGTACAGTATGGATTCAGAAACCAATGTGGAGGATTAGAAATGGGGCTGACAGAAAAAAAGAGCATTTTTTAGAACATAGAGTTATTTGGTTTATCTGTTTCTACACCAGCAATTGCACACGGCTTTGAATTTTTCCTCAGCAGTGATTCCAACCACTGTCAAAGCCTGATTATCTCATAGAGTATAGGGTTTAGGATGGCTTTTGATTTTTTCATGGACAATTTTCAGAAAAAAATCTAATTCCATAACTTGAATATCTCAAATGGCCAAAATAAAATGTCTTGAAAGAAAGAAGACCATTATAAAGAAGGGAGTTGAACGCATGATATGCACGTGTTAGTGTGTAAATGTACACAAATCTGAAGATCTATTTATTTATATTCTCAACTGTGCAAGTGTGAAGCTTTACACAGATACATACACAAAAGAGTTTGCAACAAAGTTGAGAGAACAAAACCAGTGATACTGGATTATTTATTATTCTTTTAAGGATGAAATATTTTTCTTCAGAACAGCATTTTTGTATCTTTATCTGGCCTCCAATAATTTCTGTTTCTGGCTTCTTATAGTAACCATTTTGATACGAACGCATCCACCTACAATTTATATCAATAGCAGACATCTTCAATAGCTCTCAAACTGCAAATTATTTTGAAAGGGAAACATCTGTACATATTGCTATTCTGATTGTAAAGTCTGTGAAAACATTTTTCTCCCTGAGTTCTCTGCTTGTTTTTAATATTGTAATAAAAGTGGCTTAGCTGTGCTGAAAAAATACTTGATCAAAATGTTGAAACCAGAGATGGTTGGTGTCACGTTTTCTGCACAACCAGAAGTGGAGCTGCTCAGATGGTTATCAAAATCTCACTGATGTGGTATTTTTGGCGTTCCCCAAAAGGGAGGAAAGATGAATCTGACTCCATGTTCTTAGGAGGCTAATTTATTATTTTATTATCTTATATTATATTAAAGAATGCTATACTAAAACTATACTAAAGAATAGAGAAAGGATACTTACATAAGGCTTAAAAAGATGCTAATTAAAAACTCATGACCCCTTCCAGAATCCAACACAGCTGGACTGTGATTGGTCATTAAGTTAAAACAATTCACATTTGGATAAACAATCTCCAACCACATTCCAAAGGAGCAAAACACAGGAGAAGCAAATGAGAAAATGCTGTTTTCATTTTCTCTGAGGCTTCTCAGCTTCCCAGGAGAAGAAATCCTGGTGAAGGGATATTTCCAGAAAATATGACAGTGACACACTAACATGCTTAAAATAGTCTTTACTCTCCATTTGATGGTAACTTCTGGCACTGATTCATTATTATTTTGAACTGTCACCAGATTTCTCAACAGATGAGGCTGAATTTAGTTTAGTTTAGAGAGGTGTGGTGAGAAAAACTGTTTCCTCTGCATTTGTAGTGTCTGTTAAAATGTGGAGATGACACAAAAGACCTCGTCACTCAATCCTCAGAAAGAAGAAATCTAAAATATCCACACTTTAAGCTTCCAGTAAAACAAAATTAAGAAACAGCAAATAATTTTTCATTGAGTTGCACCATCTCCCCATATCTGTAGATCCTTTAAGTACTTTTTGAGAATTAAGTATTCTCAAAGCAATTTTTTTTTCTGATTGGAAAACTTCTTTATTCCGGCACCAATTTTCACAGCCCCCATTTTCATATTTTTGAAAATCTTTTGGAGATCTGTACAGAAATATGTTCATGGATACTAAAATACAGTTAAATTTGTAATGAAATGTAAATCCAAAACATGCTTGGAAAGACTTTTTCACACATGTCCATGCTGCAGGTACATCTCATTGATGAGAATATGAACTATTTGATTGCAATATATATGTTGTTATATCATTACCCCTTTGGTTAAAAAAAAAGCCATGGAAATACTCCCCAGATTTAGAAGATAATGTTTACCACCATGCTGTTAAGGTCAAGAGTAATTTCTCCATAAATAAGAAAGGGCAGTCAGTTCCACACAGAGCAGTCAGTTTCAATTACAGCTAGAGAAAAAAAGTATGAATATTGTGTCTGTGAAAATTGGTGCCTTTTTCCTATTGATTGACCAGCCTTCCTGTAAGTTATTACTATTTGACTAAATAAGCATTGGTTTAAAAGACCTGCTTTGAAGAATTCTTACAAAGTAAGGGATAACCAACAGCAGAAAATGGCGACAGTAATTCTGGGCTTCATTAAAAATTACTATTGAAAATTTTTGTCCTTAACCATACAGCCAAACTCCTAATTATATACAAAAATGCATACATACTTAATTCCATATTTATTGTAATTGCTTATGTATGTCATAGTGCACTTTACAGGGGCCATTTTACTGTTAATTCCAAATTAGCTCATCTGCATTGCTTTTTGTAAACATACATTTTTCAGCTGTGATCTTATTTTTCAGTTTTTCAGGTCTGTACAATAGATGGAACTTAATTTGTATCATATTTCCTGAGACTTCAATTTTCCTGAGTTAGAGACTACTACCATAGCCTTTTCCTTGCAATTTATCACATTTGATTTCACATACTGGTTTGGTTTTCTGGGCTCCTGATATTGCTTTCACCTTAAATAAACCTCATGTTCTAAGGTCCTCATATTAGGAATGAGAAAGGGGGAAAAAAAGAATGACTTTGCATAGTAGAAAGGTGGCCAAAGGAGCCAATAAAAATTTCTGTCTTTCAGCTGTACTTTACTGGATTAAATGCAGTACAATGTGAAGTTATTGTGACTTTCATCAGTGTTTTGGGGAATAATAGTGTGTGCAATAAACCCCTATGTTTAAAAGGACAGTTTTGTAAAACCAGAAACAGGACTATCTCTGAGCTCAGGATTACCTTCACCTTACAGGAATTGGCTTTCCTTTTGCCAATTTTCCAGTTAAAAACTTTCCACAGGAAATATAAATCCTTGGACAAACCTCAGCTGGTCTCCAACTATTTCTGTTCAAAAGCCACCAAGATAAGCTGAAGGAGTTGCAAGGTAGGTACTTCACAAAACAGCTCTTCTAGACAAGATTCTCACTGAATTTTCTATCCCAAAACTCACCACAGCCTCACCTCTAAGTCCACGGAAATGATTTCTCATGGCAGCCAGATGTCTATAATGCATGACAACAGAAGTAAGCCTGAGGGCCTTTGGCTGGAGAAGCAAAAGTTCACATCTCAGGCTCAGTACAAGTCTTGTGGGACACCAGAGAGAAATATGAGATCCAGAATAATCTAGTTTTTAGTGTGATTAAGGCAATACATTTCTAGTCTCACATTTTTAAAGTAGTAGATGTACAAGTATAACCAAAAGTTGCTTTTTCACCCAGTGTTAAGAAAATGTTTTGACCAGAAGTTCTTAGGCAACCTGCAGCAAGAGCAAAAAATACAGTATAACCCACAAACAAAAATTCAACCTCAATATATCGTTATGCAGTCTGGAACATCATTTTTATTCAAGAGGAATATATGTAAGACTCCTCAAAGTCAGCAGAATCTTCATTCATCTATTACATCTGAAAATCACAGAAATATGTCAGAGAACAGGAACAAGCCAAAACAACACCTTATGTCCTCACTCATATTTCTCAGCATATTTGTAGGTTTTACAAGCCTCTAAAAACATGAGAATAGAAGATCATCCATAATCCCATCCACATTTGCAGTGCTGAAGTGCAATGTAATTTCTTTTTTAAAAGTTTGAAAGGGCTGAGTTTCTAAAAAAAAATCCCAGTTCACTTTTGAGTGCCTGCAAACATTTGTAAGAAAATGCAGGAAGTTCCACAGTTTTACATACAAGTAGAAGACAGTAACTTCTCACATCTGCATTTCTCACCTCCAAGTTTTGTATAAACAACAACTTTATGTTTCAGAAAAAAAACCAATGCTCAATTGTTATTTATTCCCTTTCTCCAAGCCTCTGTCACATGTCACGTTGTTCTTTTTGCCTCCATCATCCATATTTTATAGCTTTGCCAAATCTCATGTCCTTTTCTCAGCTGAAAAGTTCCAATCTGGGTGAGTTTCAAGTCAGACAAGAAGCATTACAGAATATCTACCTATTTCCAATATGACAAACCTTTGTTTCTAGAAAATAAACTCAAGAAATATCATTCTGTTAACCTCAATAAAGACATATTTAGAGAACATAAATGTTTACACCCTCTCACATTTACAACCCCTAGTAAATCTTTGAGGACTATAGTCTGTGACATTCACATTCCTGATAAAATCCCTTTGCCCAGGATTTTCTCCTGGGAAGCTGAGAAGCCTCAGAGAAAAGGAAAACAATTCTTATCTCGTTTGCTTCTCCTGTGTTGTGCTCATGTGCAATGTGTTTGGAGATTGTTCACCCACAGGTGATTGTTCCATTGCATTCTGCTGGGAGTTGTTTTCACTCTGGAGAGAGTCAGGAGTTTTCATTATTGTCTTTTTAGCCTTCTGTCTGTATTCTTTCTGTATTCTATATTATAGTTTAGTATTCTTTAATATAATAAAGTAATAAATTAGCCTTCTGAGAACTTGGAGTCAGATTCATCATCCCTGCCTTCATTGGGAGGAATACAATAATCGTCTGTCATGCTTACAAATTCATTTTCAGAGGTGTTCTATGAGTGGGAGGTTCCTCACACAAAGTTTCAAGAAAGCAGCAGTTCAGACCAAGGTGTGGTAAACTTTGGTCTATCTCTGCTTGTGCTGGTTGAGAAAATGTTCCTTTGTGGGAGTCAAGTTGGAATAAGTAACAAGGTTTGTGCTCATGGAGATCAGTGCTGTAGTTTGACAGTCGTGTTAGGGCAACAGGAGCCAGCAATATCCATGAAAAATGAATGCACTGGGAAATAAACCCTAAAAACAAGAATTGTGAAATAGTAATTTCAAAGGAAAAACAACAATAATAATAAAAATAAATACAAGCCACCTCAATACAGATGCAAAAGAATAAAATAAATCAATTACTCACATTGTTAGTTTGTCCTGCTAATGTTGAAAATCTGTAATTATGATATGAAAATGAATTTGAAATTCAAGGTTGCATTTACAAATTCAGGTACAGTATTCCAAAAAAAAGAGAGGGTTAAATGCTGGCATCACAGAAGTCACTGGATGTCCTGAAGTCAATGACAAAATTCTCCTGAATTTAATTAGCTTAATATTTTAAATTCAAAAAATCCAAGACGCTGTGAACTCCCATCTGGAACTCATGACTCTCCACAGAGCACTGGAAAGGAGTGGAAACATGAAATATCCTGTTTTCTAGTGATCTGGACATTTCAAGAGGTGATAGACCACAAAATACTATTATGAGAGGATGTAAATTTTGAGTGGATACACTCTTAAATTAATTATTCTGGAAAAGATACAGAAGAAGCTAATTTTCCACCACAGGCTCAGTAAAGGAAGCATCAAACAAATCTCCCTGAGTTTTTCCACTCTCAATATTTGGACTAGACAATAATGTGCCCCCCTGTGTGTGGCAAGATCATTGAAAATACTCAAGTCCAAGCCCTAGGCATTTGCTGTAGCCAGAGTTAATACAAACTGTGCTGAAAACAAATCTTTAGCCACAAAGACCTCATGTGGGTTTGAAAGTTCATATTCTGTATTGCTTGTCAATATTATTATCTGCAGGGAAAAATAAGGTCTATGAAAAATAAAAATTGGTGCATAAACAAAAGTGTGTTTTGGGAGGGTCATAGTTAATTATAGGGGGTTTTGTTATAACTACTTCCCCATGAATATACATAAGCCTAAATATCCCATTACTGCTTAATTACACAGCCATTAGAATAAGAAAATTGCCAGTGAAAGCAGCTATGAAAAATGTATATCATTTACAAAACCATACATAATATACCACAGATATTTTCAGTATCACAGGGAAAAAGGTGACTCTGAGGATATCAGCATTGCATTTAATCGCTTTTATACATTATCAAATCTTTCATTGTGTGGAATTATGAGGGAGCTGGAAATGAAAACTCATCTGGGTGCCATTTTAAATCATACATTGGGTTTATTATAAGATATCAGGAGGGCTCATTCCTTCACCTGAGCTGTTGGTTTACCATCTGGACTTTTTAGTCATAAACTTCAAAAAAATTTCATTAAGGTGTGACATTAACCTTCAGCACAAGGTTTTCACATTCTAGTCTAACTTTGCAATACTGGCGAGCTGCCTTATTGTTTTCAGGTTTTTGCTGTCATTTCTTGTAATGACTGTTTGCACTTTGAAACCACAACAATTCACGGGTATGTGAATTAATAATTCAGGTAAACACCTTTTATATCTGTGCACAAACTGGCAATTCTTCTGGCATGTGCATTTCTGGCTTTGAACAGCAGACCCTAGAAAGGACATAAACCACAGTATTTTTTTTTTCTCCCCACAAATGAGAAAATTCTGTTTCTCCCCAGGCTCTAAGTGAGCTGAAAATTACTTCTGTTTTCCTCAGGGATCTTATGAGCTACTGTATTTCCCAGATATCCATTATTAGCAAAAGGCAGTGCTGTTTTCTGTTCGTAGAAAGTGGATATAGAACAATCTATATATTTAAAAGAAACAAATAAACTAAAAGAGTAAAAACATTTGGGCATCTCATCACATAAAAGCACTCAGCATGCCCAAACTGACTCTTTTCTGATGATGTTTGTTGGTAAGAAAAGAAATTCCATGTTTAAGTTCTGTGTTATTTCAGAAACAACAAAAGAGGGACAAAAGAAATTATCACAGTCATATGAAACTTTGAGGTGAAAACACTTGGGGAACTATTAAAAATAGTTATCTTATGCTCTTTCATAAGTCTGATGAAAAAAGGTGTTTAAAAAGAGTAGAAAATTATAGTTGACTAGCCATAAAGGAAAATATTATATTGATTTCAATTATGCTATAGGATAAGAAAAATAGAAACATTTGACAATAAGTTGTGGAGCAGATATGACACAATGTTATGTCTGATTCTCTATTTTGCATATTCATACATATAAAATAAGCAATCAGCCAAGACAAAAGTAATTATTTTTCATTTCATAATGAATAAGTAGTGTGTGAATTTACTTTCTTCCTGGATATTTTTGCTGATTAGCTGCTGAAAATTTACAGCAACACTAATTTCCACCGGTCAGCTACAGTGAGCTGTAATCAATCCTGTGACAGGGAGCTGTAAAATGGGCACCAAAACCTAAGCTTCCTATAAATACTGAATTACCCATCGGCCTTTAAAATATTCTGATTAATCATTACTCTAAAACACAAGTGACTGCTTTAAAGAGCCCTGAGCAACTGATTCCAGACATCAAAAATGACATGATCATGTTTGAAATCAGTCTTTTCTTCTTTTTTGGCCTTAATGGTGGCTAAGGGATACTTTGTGAATACCAAACTAACTGAATTTGTTGAACAAAGTGTTTGTTTGATCTATTCCCCATTCATTTCCATAAAGTGAGTTATCTGCCTAAGACAGGGTAAAACATCACACGATTTACAGCATGCAAAGATCACAGACAACATTTCTAGACTTAGTGCACAGGGCATGTGCACCTGAAATTCATGCTCAGGCTTGGGGCATCTTGCACCACTGGATTTGATTTCCCACCCATAAAGAAGTTCTGTCTTGGCAAATGATTTTTCTAAGCAGGCCAAACATCAGCTTTCACCTGTTTCTGCTGGATTGTCAGCTCTATTGGCACTGGCCTTCCCCAGTCTCCCACCTGGTCTCAAATGCCTACTTAAATTTTTGAATGTTTCTTGAAGCCCTAATTTTCTTTCACTTTTTTCTGTACATGCTCCATCAGCTTTAATTAAAACCTTAATAGGTGCATTTAGCTAAATGTGGTGAAGTGGTACAAGAGTTTTATTTACAAGCATGGTATTCAAACTCTTCAGAAAGGTTATATAAGCCTTTCCTCCTTCTACACGTTTTTTAGCATACTCAAGAAGTTTGTCCCTGGTTTCTCTGAGCTCAGCTGATCAGGTGTGTGGCAATTCCACTGTGAGTGGTCATGGATTTTTGACACGTGGATAGAACCATGGTAACAGGTAGAGACACTGAGGATGAGCTGTGCACTCATTTATTCTCTCTACTTTTAGTAAAATGAGCCTTTAACTGAAATTTCTTCTATGGGTACAAAAGTTGTGTTATTCCTGCAGCATATCCAGACTGGCATCTGAAATCTGCTGCTGGCTCTGAGGGAAGCATCTTCTTCATACCAACCAGGACCTTGATCTCTTAGGTTACAAAATCAGTTTTAAAACATAACTCTCACCTTTTTGGCCAAAGGAACTATAGATGAATGTAAATGCCTTCAAGAGCTCTTTAATCAATGTACTGCATCATCAATGTCCTAATCAAAGACTTTGCCAGTGGACTTTGTACACTAATCAATTTTCTGATGAGAATGTTAGTCTCATTATTATTTGCAAAGCTAAAAGTATGGATAGAACAAGCTGATTTTACACCTGCCGTTGGTAGCTAATTACCCAAGCTCATTAGTATTTTGTTATACCAAAAGTTTTGTTATGGCCAAAAGAGAGCCCACCATATATGTGGAGCTATGAATTTATTGTTAGCACAATTGAAGTTTTAACAATCTAGTTAATATGGGATGTGTAATTACATATATAATTATGGTAAACATTAATTAATATTACAATTAAAATTGTTGTACAAGTGCCTTCTCTATCTGGACAACCCTTTACTCTGGTGTTGTCTTCAGTTTACTGATTTTACTTGTCATCATTGCAAACTAAAGCTAAACTAGAACACAATTCCTCATTCAAGGGACTCTGAGATATTTGTTACTACAGAGAAACAACTACAAATCAGAGCAAGTCAAGGTGATCTCAGACAAGTTCTGACACCCTGCAGAGTCAGGTTAAAGACTTCAGAGCTTGACATCTTTTACCAACAACAGTAAAAGATGTGCCTGTGCTTATTGGTCTGTGATCCTCATCAACTTTTTATTTTTATTCATGTCAGGCTCCTGCACTTTAGGTTTGCCCACTGGTTGAAATGTGCATTACTTTACACTGTCTGGGCTCAGACATTTGCCTGATGCCACGAGAAGGTGAGGACACTTAACCAGACATTTCTAAGCTCCTTATACAGCCAAAAAAATAATTATGTTCCCATGTCCCATTGGTTTCAGGTAGCCAGAGACACCAGAACAACACACCATGGTGCAGGCCTTGAATGGAGATAATGTGACACCACTGCAAACATTGCTCACAGGCACTCAGAGATGCTCAGTCTGTGTCACAGTGACATTGGCTAAATATAGACATCTCAAATAGGCCAGATGATTTCTCTAAAAATGCCTGTGTCTCTCACATGACAATGTACAGAATTGAATGGCTCAGCTGTAGACATCCACATTGTGGAGATGGGGCCTTGAACGTGATCAGTCCCTCCCTAAACCTCTAATTCCAGCCTTCTTTTTGCTGGAGATTAAATTCTACTTTTGATTACAATTTAATATCTCCCAACAACATGCTGCTACAAAAAGAAACAGACAGCTGGCTATAGTAACTCCTTGTATTTCTCTGATTACTGCCAAAATTCTTTCTGTCTGTCTGTCTGTTAAGGAAAAAATAATAATAAGACAAAACCCCCCAAACTCCAAGCCTACCCAAAAGCAGCCAAGATTTAGTGAAGAATCACAGCAAAAGTCAATTTTATCCCATGCACAACAAGTGAATGTGCTGTCATTGCTGGTTGTTTGCAATATTCATCCCTGGATGCAGTTTTAATTTTCCTGGGAGACAGCTGATTGTGCATCCTGCACACCCATGCACAGAGACAGAGAACCCATAAAATACTTTCCACGCATGGCATCATTTATCTTAATAGTTGTTAGTGCTGCAGTTTCCACTTTAACAGTAATCATGACACATTTGTTACTTGATTTATTTGAATAGCACTGTCAAACACTGCATAAACAATACTGTTCTGGGACCTGGCCAGAAATTTCAAATTACATTTTAATATTTATGTGCCTTCAGACTCCAGGAAGAAAAATACTGATGCTGGCTTGTGATTTGAATTGCTGTTACAGCAAAGCCAGAACAAGTCTGCTGTTTTCTATAACTCCTGTAATCTATCATGATATTTCTTTAGCTGATACAAGTAAAAAGAACATTAGTTTATATTTGCAATAACTGGCAGTAACTAAAATAATATTTAGGTGGAATTAAAGTATGCTTGCAGCTTCCTGGATTGGCTTTCTAAATAGCTATCTCTATCTCAATCATCTCTGTGACTTCACAGCACTGGATAGCTCTGCTATGGCTTTAGAGCAGCATGAACAGAGCTTGCTTTCTGAAATGTAAAACCTCCCTTTGAGTCCTTACTTTATATATTCCACTTAGCACCATCCATTAACAGCAAAATGTTCATTATAGCTGTGAGCTGATAACAAATTATCATTAGGACCACTATGTTTATTAGTGGTCTATTTTTGGTTGCTGTCTCTAGGGGCAGCATTTTTTTCCTGCAGTTAAAATGTCCCACCCACCATCAGAATTACAGTTATTGTAGGATAAATGCTGTGGCAGGGTCCTGTTCGTTTCCTGCTGCTAATGAGAAATGATAAGGATATTGAGAGTGTTTTGTTGCCCTTTCCAGTGCTCCATGAGCATTCAGAAATCAGGGGCTTCAATCACATCTTCATGGGAGTGAGGCTGGGCTTTTCCTGGCTGTATTTAAAACCTTCTCTTTGTCAGCGGCCATCTGGATGTGTGTTATGTTCTATTGTGTGCCAAATTATATCGCCGTGCCCATGGTATCACTTAGTGTGGTTTGCTTTCTGTGACAAACCAGCAGTAATCATTAATCCTTTGCATTAATGATGATGCTTACATGGAGAGAGTGTGGGGCTTGGTCCCATTGTCTATCAGGCAAAATTGGCACTTGTGAGATGGCAGAGTTCATGCAGAAATGGGTTTTCTTCTCTGAATCATGTCCTGCTCTCTTGTTGGGGGCAGTGGGATGCACCCTAATGCACCCTGAATTCCCCAGTACCTTGCCCCCAGCCCTCCTGACAATTATTTCTTTTTCCTTTGCCAAAATCTCTATTTTCCCTAAAATTTCACTAAATAGAAAGCAGAGAACTCGTTTGGAAACTTCCCTCTCTTATTCACGTAACTTTCATGCAAATCTGTAGTGCCAAGGAGTCCAAGGAAAATCTAAGGAAAACACAATCAGATGAACATCATTAAGCTTGAGGAATAGACAGACAGCAACATCATAAGGTTCATTTTAAAAAGAGAAAATTCAGGGACTGACACCATCCAGTGCAGGTTCACAGGCAGGGAGCAGACTGTGTATTAGGCATTCCTGAGCAGCAGGATGAATTAGTGACCACTCGAGGTCCCTCACAACAATTCAGATTTTAGAACTGCAGATATAACCAAAGCACATGTACTTAGCAGCAGAGGAAATCAGCTGACCTGCTCAAAACCAGAAAAGGCAACACAAAGTGAATGAAAGGCTAAGGAATTAGAGTCCTTAGGGAGAAAAACAGGAGGCAAAATTATTCTTCAATGTATTACATATTTGGATAAACAGGGTCTGTACCCCAAAGTGGAGCCGTGTTTCTCACTAATACATTAGTCAGAAAAGAAAAACAGAAGAGGTTGTACCTCCACCTCCCAATAAATAAGCACCACCACATTTACCACCAAGCAATGTTCCCAAATGTCACACTCATACATGTATGGCATTCACATTCTCTGGAAAAATCCCTTCGCCCAGGATGTTTCTCCTGGGAAGCTGAAAAGCCTCAGAGAAAAGGAAAACAATTCTTATCTCATTTGCTTCTGCTGTGTTGTGCTCATGTGGAATGTGTTTGGAGATTGTTCACCCACAGGTGATTGTTCCATTGGATTCTGCTGGGAGTTGTTTGCACTCTTTGGCCAGTCAGGGCCAAGCTGTGTTGGGACTCTGGAAAGAGTCAGGAGTTTTCATTATTATCTTTTTATTATTCTGTAAGTATCCTTGTTGTATTCTGTAGTGTAGTATAGTATAGTATTGTATAGTATAGTATTCTTTAATATAATATAGTATAAAAAAAGTAATAAATGAGCCTTCTGAGAACACGGAGTCAGATTCATCATTCCTGACTTCATCAGGACATTTCCCTGCAAATACAATATGCACATGCCTTTTGAACATTTCCAGGGGTGGTGATTCCACCATTTCTCTGGGCAGCTTTTTCCACTGACTGACCAAACATCCCAACATCTTTAAAGAAGGTTAAAAGAAGGACCTTGGAATTTTTCAGTCAGCCTCACCTCTGTGCCTGGTAAGATCATGGAATGGATGCACCTGGAACACCTGGAAGATTTGTGGATAACAGAGAGGTGATGAGAGACAGCCAAAGTGGTTTCACAAATCATGTCTGAATAACCTGGAGGCTTTCTTTTCCCTCCTCAGTTTCCTCTCATTGAATTTGTGTGATTAAGGAATTAAATGGGATTTCAGGAGTGTATTCTGCTATTTTTCTGTTTCTGCATCCAACTGAGTTGAATACAGAGGTGTCCTGTGATTTAGAAAGGGAAGTCAGTGAAAGCAATGCTAATGGTAAATCTAATGCACATGTGTATTTGTACTTCAGCTTCTGCAGCCTTGGTGCTGCAGATGAGCTGATATTTTATTGCAGTTGCTAATTTGTCATGAGAGGTTTTATTATCACTCTTGTCACCTTGAGTGCCTTACACAATCAGATTGCTCTCTGCTGGGACAAAATATCTCATTTCCTGTGATATGCAGTAATTGTTATAATACAAAAATTCTCTCTGTATTCTGGAAATGTTCATTTCATGCTTTCTCCAACAGTTTCAGCTGATTTTCACAAGTTGTTAAACTGTTATTTAAGTGAAATGAAAACTTCTTTTTTCCCTTCCTACCTCCACTAAATTACACAAATTTGTTTGGAGAAAGTGAAATCTATTATTTTGGGTTGCTGTTTTTTGTGATTTTTATTGTGAATCTGGCAATTAAGAGCCATAGCTTCTGGAATCATGTCATTAAGCAGTTTAAAGAAAACTTTGGAATTGTTATGCTTTAGGGCTCAAGAAATCAGAAGGAGGGAAAAACCCCAAAAAACTCAGTTTCCTTTTTAAGCTTCATGCATTTTTGTTTTCAGGATCTGCTTCCTGACTGTAAGAGCAATATTTCAGTTCTATTCCTCTTTCCTTCAAAAGCTCCAGTGACTGTGACAATACAATGCAGTCCATAAATCAGAGTAGAAATGCCACAGATGATGGGGAAAAAAATGAGGAATTCTTTTTCAGGAGAACAAGCAGAGCACACACATGATTAATCTAAGAGTATGTTTTGTAGAGTTATGGGTCAAAGTCTAAATGGGATATTCCATGGCTGCTACTTTTATTTTAAACCTTTATTCAGGAGAATGGGATATTTGAGTCTAAATTTTCTCTGAATAAATTACATGCGGAAAACCAGATTCATGATGGTGTTTTCTTAAAATTGTAAAGATCAGATGATTCACTGTCAGAATTGTTGGATTAACAAGAAAATCCTTGGAAAATCACCCTTTTTGCAGAGTCCTTGCTACATTACCTTGCATTTGTGCTTAGCAGGGGATGGAGCAAAGACATTGATGCAATAATCTCCACGTTGGCTCCAAAAGGGAGCAGGGTGTGGTAGGGTCTGTGTCTTGCTTCCTTCAGCTGTGAATTCTCATTTTCCTTACTGCTTTATCCCTCTGTCTGTCCCTGAATGTCTTTTTGTGCTTCCTTCTTCAGATGGGCTCACACATTGAAGAACTTCAGCCCTAAAGCCCAGGAGAAATTGAGTGTTTTGCTCAAAATTTCTTTCTCTGGGAATTTGCTGGAATATTATCTTCACTTATTTTTGTCTGTCTAGACTATTAAAATGTAATAGACTCTCTTGCTTCCCAGAGAGGTTGGTTTCTGCACTGGATATGGTCTATGAAAACTCTTCTATCATTTTTCCCTGTAAGATGTACAGAGGGAATTCTTGGATGATCCCATTTCTATAATTAATTACTTTCTGAGCTGTGTTTGTTCTTTAGGTTCTTGCTAAAACTGATGCTTTCAGACTCCTTGCTGTGTTAAGGGACAAGAGGATTTGTTCAATATTCTTGGTATTACAGACTTGGAACAGAGCTGACATTTTATATTCATAGCAGTTAATCCACCTGTGAATATGCACATCTAATCCTTTTAAAGGCTTTCTCTTTGGAAATTTTAATCTGTGTATGTTCTTATGAAAATCCACTAATTTTTCTTTCCATTGTAATTAAAAAAGTTGGCTATCTTTTGTAATTGATTTGTTATATTTTTTTTGCAATTTATCATTTACTCTATTATGTCATTTATCATTATCTTTTTATAATTAAGCTAAATCTTTTCATCCTCCCATGTTTACTGTTATATTTCAGGCAGCATGTAGTTAAAAAAACCCCAACAACAAAAAAAACACCAGAATAAAAATGACTTTGACACAATAAAAAGATTTGTACTGATCTGGCTCTTTTAAAGTTTTGTGGTAGCATTTTATTTGTTTGTGTTGTGGATTCTGAACACTAAACTCAAATAATGCTTTTACATTTGGGGATAAGTCCAGAGTTTAAAAAAAAATTTGATCTTTATGTCAGCAGAAAGCTCTTGTCAACACAAGGCAACATAAGCCAATTAAAATTTATGTGTTGAAGACCTGGAGCCTTAGGAGTCATGACTCGTATAGAGAACTCCCCTAGTGGCATTTGATTTCTTTCATAAATGTGTTTCATCTAAGTAAGGATGCTTTCTGAGTAGGAAAACAGCACATCTGGAGACAAATCTAAAATATCGTTAATGACAGAACCGGTTTATAAATATTGTGCAGTGGCTGGTGGGGAATATTGCACATACACTACCCAGAAAAACTGAAAAACTAAAACCCTGACTAAAACCTATCATTCTTCACATCAGTTGACTTTTGCATGGTTTAGAATCTAAACAGTTGGGGATGTAAGCAGCCTTTGCTTAATAAACCAGCCTGCTGCTGTTTGGAAATGCAATTTCTGGGATTCTCATGAGGTTCAACAGGGCCAAGGTGAGGTTCTGCACTGGGCTGGGGGTGACCAGGTGGAGCAGCCCTGGGAGGAAGGATTGGGGTGCTGGTGGGTGGACATGGCCCAGCCACGTTCCCATGCAGCCCAGAGAGCCCCAGGTGTGTCCTGGGCTGCATCCAAGGATGGATGGGCAGGTCAGGGGAGGGGATTCTGCCCTCAGAACCCGCCTGCAGAGCTCCTCCAGCTCTGGGGCCCAGCACAGGGAGGACCTGGAGCTGCTGGAGTGAACCCAGAGCAGGCACCAAGGTCATCAGATGGTATAAAAATCATAAAGAAAGGCTTCACAAAATCAAGCCTGGTCTCCTGGAGTCAGTGATGGCCTTGTCAGAGCCAGAATTTTGCAAGTTCCCATTTGAAAGTGAGGAAGCGAAGGGAGTCGACCACATCCTTATTGATCAGCATCGAACTCCGATTTATTGATCCCACTTACACACTTTTATAGTAGGGCTAACCAAGTTCATACATATGGCAAAACCCAAGCTCATCATTGGTTACAGATTACACGCCAACCCCTCCTTTGTTGCCGAAACCTGTGGTTTTCTTGTTGAGGCTAGTACTTGTTTTTCTCATCCTGTTATTGACTTGTTATTTATCATTCAAGGCCTCCATGTTTTCCACCATGCCTTTCTCACCACTTCCTCAAGGACATGGTGTTTACTGTTGTTAAGGGAAAAGCCTGAGAACTTGCTGCTTACAGCTGCCTTTTATTTTTTAACCAGCTGTATATGTTCATGGCCTTTTTTCCTTCAAGCCATGTCTGAACAAAATTCTCCAACATGAAAGCAATCCTGTTGTGAGCAATTTGTTAACATAGCAATCTATCCCTGGATAAAAAACAACTTGCACCTGTATAAACTTGTTTTACACCATTAGATAGAAAAATGAAAACTATTTTCACACCAATAAACTAAACCAGTTTTACACCATTAGGCAGAAAAATAAAACAAACAACTCTCCCTGTACATAGACACCCAGAGTTTGAGTGACCAATCAATACAGAATAGCAACTTGTTACTAACCAATAAAGTAATTGGCAAGAAAACTACCAACCAATTGGAGTCCCACACGAGGTCTGTAAAACTGTATTAAATGAGTTTTGTGAATAACTTTTTCCTTTAGCCTTTTCCTATCATGAAGGAAATGGAGTCTTGTGTGATTTATTCCCATAATCAGAGGGATGGAGCAGCTCTGGTGTGAGGAAGGGCTGAGAGGGTTGGGGTTGCTCAGCCTGGAGAACAGAAGCTCCAAGGTGACCCAATTGTGTCCCCTCAGCGCTTGAAAAGAACCTTCAAGAAAGTTGGAGAGGGACTTTTTGCAAGAACATGGAGTGACAGAAGAAGGGGTAATGGGTTTGGACTGAAGGAGGGTAGGGTTAAATCACATATTAGGAAAAAATTCTTTACTGTGAGGGTAGTGAGGCCCTGGCACAGAGTGCCCAGAGAAGCTGTGGCTGTCCCAGATGTCTCTGGAAGTTTCCATGGCCAGGCTGGATGGGGCTTGGAGCAACCTGGGATAGTGGAAAGTGTCCCTGCCCTGTCAGCAAGATTGGAACTGGATGATCCTTAAGATCCCTTCCAACCCAAGCCATTCTATGATTGCATGACTCTCTGATTCTACAGAGATATGATACATTATTGTTGACTCCCTCTTCTGAAATATTTTATGCTGATGATTACAACTCTCTTCCTACTTTCTCCTCAGTCCAAATATCTCAGTCAGCCCCTGGAGCTGACCAAGTATCCCTAACCTGGTTCTCTTTTTGACCTCACTAGAACGTACCAGATCCATTGTCACAGACAACTTTTATGAAAAATCCTTTCCTTAGGGTTTTTCCTCCTGAGAAGCTGAGAGGCCTCAGGAACAAAATGTAAACAATGGTTATCTGCTGCTGTGGGATGCAACAGGTGCATCTGGGATTGGTCTCATGTGGTTGTTTCTAATTAATGGCCAATCACAGCCCAGCTGGCTCGGACAGAGAGCTGAGCCACAAACCTTTGTTATCATTCTTTCCTATTCTATTCTTAGCTAGCCTGCTGAGGAAACCTTTTCTTCTATTCTTTTGTATAGTTTTGATGTAATATATATCATAAAATAATAAATCAAGGCTCCTGAAACATGGAGTCAAATCCTCATCTCTCCCCCAATCCCAAAAACCCCTGTGAACACCATCACAATCCATGACTTCCACGCCCTCAGCCTTTAACCAGGAACCTTCCTTCAATCAGGGCACAGGGACTCAAAATCTAACACCTGAGGCAACTCTTGTGTTTATACACCTGAAATATTCTCTTCTGACTTGTTACAAATATAATCATCTAAGCTGAGCACTTTGCACAATGCACTGGTCTCTAACTTTTGCTAGTAAAGTTTACTGTAAACAAAAAAATGAAATAATTTCTACTTAATTAGTGGCAAATCATAGAGATAGGAGAATATGAGATAAAAAATCAGAGTGAGCCATTCTACAAATACCTATTATAATAAATACAAGGTTACTCTGGGGATTTTATTTTTAATCAGCCATTCATTGCTCAGAGCTAATTACATTTCAGTTTTTATAAATCATGGGGATTAAGGTCACCATGTAAGTGACTGTTTCCACTCAAAATGGTCAAGAATTGTTTGATCTGTTATGCAAAATGTGTTTACCCACTGGTCAGATCTGTGCTGTTCTGGTCTTCAGCTCTGCTGAAAATGTCATTATGAAAAAGACAATTTGTCACCTTTTTGTACCTCTCCCTGCAATCCACAAAAAGGCAGCAGTTTGTGTTCTACCTGTAATTTATTTCCTAAAGTAATTCTATCACAATATTTTCTGATGTAAAACAAGGGAGTAAAAAGATGAAGAATAAAATATACTGAAAAACGTAAAGTCTTTGACAAACTTAAACAGATCATCAAATAAGGAAAGGCATTATATCCTTAAATGCTATTGAGAGATCTGAAGAATTAATCATTGCAAAACAGCCCCAAGGGAGAAATACAGTGGGAATATATATTACAGGGAATATATATTACAGAATCAGGAGAAACAAACAGAAAGTAATTTTTTTTGGAAACTTATTTGTACATAATCATTATTTTAATACTTATTACCTAGTGCAAATTGCTAATCTGTGTTTGCTAACCCATAAATTGCATTCAGTAGATTTTCAAAGAGACACAGCTAGGAAGAAGCTTCAGCTAATGGAGAAATTACAATCTGAGTTGAAATTATTAAGAAAAATAATTCTGTTCTCAAATATTAAAATTATTTTTGGGGTCACAATTTGAAGTCACGTCTGACTACAGCTGATTAGAAAATTGCATGGTTATGCATACAAGTGTATATTGTGCATTTTCATACACACTAGAACATAAGGTAGTGACAATTACAGTAATTTAGCAGACCATGGAATAGGAGTCAGGGTTATTTAGAGACTAAGAATAGAAATAAAGACAAAAAAAAAAATTCATGACAGAAAATTCACTGTCCCAGCCACTCTGAAGTGGTGATCAATTTTCCAATTCAGGGTCACACAGTGATATCAAGTGAGACAGAAGACCCACGACAGTAAACAGGAATTTTCGTTTTCCTTTGGAGTTTTCAGCACCTTTCATTGCCTACGAAGAAATCCATGAGCAATGAGGTGATCAGGTAATGAGCTTGGATTTAAGTGGGATTAATTCAGAGCAGATCTCCGAAAACTTTTCCTGTTTTCTCCTAAGTGGGCAAACAGACTGATGAGGGTATTTGGAGACACTCCTGGATTTTAAGGTGGTGTTGGGCTGTGGCATCCTGCAGAGCCCTGGCCAGGTCAATGGGATAAACTGACAGCAGCCAGCAAAAGGCACCTGGGAGCAGCAGGGCTCGTGGCAGATGAGGTACAGACACGTGAGAAACTCGAGCCTTGACAGGGATTTTTAAAACACACGCCTGCAGTCCACTCAGCAGAGAAAATGAGGTTAACAAAGCAGCCTCTTCGCCGTCTCCCTGCTCCCAGCAGGCACCAGGTGAAGTGCCTACGAGCACTTGACAAATACCAATTTCTGTAAACTCTGGTGCCTGTTTGTTTCCATTATCTCAGGGAGTAGCAAATTCAGTCACGAGTTAAGGGCTGACAGTTACCCTGGAGAAAGAATAACAATTAACTCTGCTCCCAGCCAGTGCCAGAGAGGAGGAAAATAATTGTGAAGCTTCTGTTATTTTTCTCATTAGCCTGTGCAGCATGCCAGGAGCTGGACTGTGCAAAGAGGAGTTTGCAGCCCCAGTTTGCTGCTACTCTTTATCAAGATAACTGCACAGCTTTTACGTTGCTTAAAGGTTTTAAATAAAAATAATCCAGATTTCAGCACAACTTCAACTGGATGTGAAAGCAAAACTAATCTCTCTCCTTATAGTGATAGTGGAGCCCTTGAAAAAGTTAAAGATAGAATCTAAAATGTTAAACTTTGTGTTTTCCCAGATCAATTGCACCTGCGTAAGCAGTATGATAAATGATATAATTGTTAGATGTGATGATTGCTTAGTAATTAAATATAATTATTATATAACAATAAGAAGAATAATGAGAAACTATGTTGGAAATTCAGAGGGGGGCTAAATCTATGTATAGAATAGAACAATATAATTTTAATAATTAACATGAAAGTTATATAATGATAGAGTATAAAAACATGATCATCTCGGATGTATGTCGGAATTAGATTTGGGTAATACCCCGATTCCCAGAGCTCTTAAATAAAAAGCACCGCATATAATCGCTGTGTGATTATGTGTTTTTGAACGCTAACAATAGCACATGCCATCATATGTACTGATCCTTCCAAGACATGGTAATGATAAATATTCTCAGAAAGATTTGAAGATTTTCCTTTGTTCCTATTGTATAACCACTCTGACTGATTCACAGAGTGGGGACGGAGCTATCACACCTTGAATAAAGAATGAGTGTCTGAGATTTGAGCAAGGCACAACACACAGATCCTTCTCTTTACGCCACACACCTGAATTCCAGATACATCACATCAGCATTTTAAGTTGATGTTTTACATAAGGATTTTAAGTTGAGTAGGCTTTAAGTGCACTAAAGCAGGAGAACCAGTTTGACCCACAATGTGAAAAACTTTTCCTGAGACAGCTGCTCTGAGTGGGTGAGGAGGTTCAGCAAAATTGCTTCTCAGAGGTTATAACCTGGGTGTTGGAATCCATAAGGTTAGAGGATTTTTAAGAAATGGTGAAAAAAAGTATGTAGGCCTTAGATTGGAGTTTTCTTAGCATTGCAGAAAAGTTTCCCATGCAAGCAGAAAAGTTTCCTGTGGGATCTCAGCACCTCAGGACGGAGGTGCAGAGTGGCCGAGACCACCCTTGGGGGGCTCGGGAGTCCTGGAATGCTGCCAGAAGTGTCTGGTGGCTGGACTTTGATCCTGCACAGGAGACGACGCCTGTATGAGGACTGGGAAGGTTTCACTGGGTGAATGGTGAAGGGATAAGTTAATTAGAGTGTAAGACACAGGGTTTAGGATTTCTGTACAGGGGGGTCTAAAGAAGTAAGATGGAGGAATTGGGGCGTGTCCTGTCCTTCTTCTTCTTCTTCTTGGCCTCCATCTTCTGTGGTGATGTTGGCACTTTGGGATTGGTTATTACTAAAAGTGCACCGGTTAATAAGGGTAGAAGGTATTGGGGAAAAATTATAAATATTGTACACGTAACTTCGAGTATAAAGATAAGTGACCGCCCCGGGGGCTCGCAGTGTGCTCATGGCTGGCTTGCTGTGCAGACCTCTGTCGGGCTGAAAGAAAATCTTTTAGATAAACAATTAATAAACACCGAGACCGAGAAAAGATCTGAAGTCTCTTCTCGTCCTTAGAAGCGTCGGCTCTTCAAGGCCATCCCTGGGCCTTTCCAGGCCACCTAAACAGCCAAGAAACCGACAGTTTCCCAAGCAGTAGACGTGACAAACCACAATAAGCCTCTGTAGAATTGGCTTTAGGATGGCAACAAGGTTATTTAATGCATATCTTTAGAAGGTTAGCATGAATAGAACTCTTTTCTTTGTCTCCTATGAACTAGTCTTTGTTTTAACTATCATTACGTGTGTTTTATAAGATTGGATAGAATGCTTGTCAATATGTGGTTTTCTGTGTATGATTGGCTGAAATCTAGACTGAGAAGATTTTATGCCTTTTTGTATCACCCCACCCTCGAGGGACATTTTGTGTAGATCAGTGAGCTGTTAACATCATGTATTGATTGTTTTGAGACTGATGTTCTGGAAATAAAAGCAAAAATCTCTTCACTGGTCTGGTTCCAATGCTGTCCATATCTGGACATTTTGCCGTGGCCTAGTGGTTCCTTTTTTAAGACGTGGGTTCCTGACACAATTGGACTTATATCTACCCTTCCCCCGCACCTGGGGGTTATAATTGCTTCTCAGGGGTTCTAACCAAAGCCTGCTTCCCATACTGTTCTCCGTGGCAATTCAGAAAATACCATTGCTTGGCAAAAGTTCACTTCATGAAGTTAATGACCTGACATCCAAGACCTTGATTGAAGAGAACAAAAACCAAAGTACTGTGCTGATCTGGTATATTAATTTAATTTGATAGTGAAAACGAAAAAGATTTTTCAGCTTAAACCAAAGTAAGATTACAGAAATTTGTTTTTAATGTTTTATGTTAAAGTGATTTTTAATGTCTTTAATTGACAAAAGAACACTGGGAAAGTCTAAAAATTTGCATTTCACAGAGAGTGTTTTCCTCTTTTTTTCATTTTTGGATGATTTTATTTTTCTCAAGATATAATAGATTTAAAGAAAGATAGGCTGCAAAATAGTCACATGGACAAAAGGCAAATTCTTTAATTTCAAAAAGCCGGGGGAAAAGATTCTCCCTTTACTTTTCCTCTCCCCATTTCTTAAAATATTCAAAATAGCTAATTAATCAGATGTTGTCTTACAGAATATTTTGGATTTACTTTTCCCTCAAATGCATATTTACAGAACAAAGTGTACAAAAAGCTTTGCTAAGCTCCAAGTTATCACCATTGTTTGCAAATTAAAAACTGAGACAACTCCTTTAATATCTGACCTTAAATAAAAGTCCTGCCTTTCTCCTCATTTGGTTCTCTGAATTTTCAAAATTTTTTTTATTTCATCTGTCCAGTTCAATATTCTTATTATAGAATATATAACACCCATACAGATACATTTATATATATATAAATAGAACCCATGATTCAGCCTTTCCAAACATACATCCCTTACTATCACTGAACGGTACTGTGCCATTTTAAACTTTAATTTCTGTTTCAGGTTCTTTCAGATTTCAAAAACCTTTTCAAAGGTTTTTGATGTTTTGACACATTTCCCTGTTAAGATTTTTTAAAGATTTCGTTTATGGGTTTTAGCTTTCAGTGGAAACAGAAAAAGGGAAACAAATGAAACATTAGCATAAAAATACACAAGGGGACGTAAATGGCCTTTGAAGCATAACTTTAGCGATGCTTTATTTTTCTTAGTCTTAGATCTATTCATTTACAATCATATCCCCTGAACAAAGATGGTCTGAACTGAATTAAGAAATTACTTCAATTAGTCTATTCATTCATTAGGAATAGACTTCTGGGCCTGCAGGACTATGAAAAGAGGGGTTTCAGAGAGGAAGGATGTTTTTGTAACATAGCCCATACATTAGAATAATTTTACTCATTTAATGATGCTTTATGACAGATTAAAAAGAATAATATTGAAATAGTGCAGAAAAATATAATGGTATTTATAGATTAATTAAAGTAATATATATACATTTTTAATTACCTTCTTAGTTTACTGAGAATAATCTTTTTGAGTTTTAGCCTTCAAGTGTGACTAGTTTCAAGATAGTAGCCAAAACCACATAGATAAATTTTTCTGGCTGGGTCAGATGAAGTTTCAGTTAAAATAGTAAAAAAAAAGTCTGACTGGTTTCATGGGATTCTAGAAACTCTGAAGAGCTACAGCTATTTGTAATCATACATCATTATAAAAATATTTTTGTGTTTCCTTATCTCTTTGTAATCTCATAATTGATAGATAAAATACAAGTCAAAGCTAAAAGTCTGATTTGAGTCTTGATCCATCCAATTGAGCACTGGAAGTTTAAATTATACGAATAAGCAACCCTGGGAAAAAGTAGTATAGTACATATAAACAAAAACCCAAGCATCAAACATTTCCAAAAACCTATTTGAGAAAAAAAGAGGATATTCTTTATCTATTTAAATCAAAGCTTACTAAACTGCATCTCTTAAAAATGTTTATCAGTTATTAATCAACTGATTTATATCTAGACAAGGTTGCTTAATTCTCATTACAATAAAGAAATTAGAAAACTCCAGATGATTCTGTGGGATCAATTTTAGAGTGGTTCACCACAAATTAAAGTAGAATAGTTGGAGTTTTTTGACCATTATGCAAAAACCCCAAACAAACAGAAACAAAAACAAACAAACAAAAAAAACAAAAATAAAAAATCCAGATGTCAAGGCAGAGTAACTCTGTCTACTAGGAGGAAAAAAACCCAAACCTTCCCTGTATTTTTCTCTGTGGTGAGATGTTGTTCATGCGGTAAAAAATTAGAAAAGAAAGCAAAACAACCAAAATAAAACCCTAAGTCAAGCAAAAAACTTTCAACTGTTGCCTAAATATGAAGATATGTTGTAAAGCAAGGAAAATTATACCTAGATTTGTCTGAAGTATTTTTCTACAAATGTATTTAGTAACAGGTCATAGTCATCATCTGCTGCCTTCCTACCACAATTTAAGCAATGCAAGAGTCTCAAGTGTATTTAGTCTTCTTTTCTGGACTGTGAAGCTTTTTTATTAAAGTTGAGCTGAATATTTTACGAGAAATTTTGCAAAATTATAAACCTAAGAGCACGTGGATATTCAGTATTTGGAAGCACAGCCATCATACAGAATGAGTACATAATTATAGTGACAAAATTCTATAGGAGAAGTGGAGAGGAGGCTGTTGTAGATGAGTCCATGAAGGACCAGCAGAAAATACACATCTACTGATGCCTCAGGTTTGAGGTTTTATATTTTTTCACATTCTGTGCTGCTTTAGTGTGTAGGTTTGAGCTTCACATGAGGGCATGGTGAGCTCTGTGCACAGAGCAGGGAGACAAAACAATCCCTGCTCCAGCTGGGCACCAAGGACAAATGACCCAAATCTCAGCCCAAGAGCACAAACCCCGTGGGCTGGAGAGAGAAAAACAAGGATGGGACTGCAGGGCTAAAGCTGGAATGGGACAATGAACTGCAAGGTGCAAATGGAGCAGAACTGATAAAAGTGAGAAACTCCGTGATCGGGTGTCCATTTTGTGACCATTTTGGTTCATCTTGGGTGCAGCCCTGGCTGGGCCCTTGTGCTGCCCAAGGTGGATCCACTGAGGAGATCCTTTTAATAGATCCCTGCTTTATTCTTTAGCTCTGTCCAGCCTCTGCTCTAGGTCAGCCTTCCCAAGGCATCAGTTTCTGGTGACTCAGATGGGATGAGATGTGGCACCTGTACAACAAAGGAGCTTCTTCCTGCCCTGGACTGGCCTCCCAAACACTCTGGAATCTGGCAAGGAGCATTCACTGCAGATGGACCAGCAGGAGCTCACATAACACTGTGCAGATTAATCCATCTGGCACCAAAGTGTTGGATATGGTGTTTTTGTTAGCTGTTTACCACATTTTTTTCCCCCACTCTACATAAAAGCAGGGAAAGGCTTTTTCATGTCCACCAGCCATATTCTGTAAACTTCCTTTGCAGCCAAGTGGGTGTTTGAGCAAACTGCTCCTCACCCTCCTGCTCCTGAGTCACTTTGGGATGCTCTTGAACATTATCCCCTCTGTAAATGGATGGCAGATTGTTTGGGCTGTGATTAAATTAGGCAGGCACAGGTGGCATCACCTACAGTAAATTTGTCAACTTTTTACATCTACAGCAGCAGCTGCTCTTCTTTATCTTTTAATAATTCAATAAAGAGAAGGAAAGGATGCTGAGCCCATGAGGTGGATCACATGGAAAAGTCCCACAGGTTTCAGAGAGCTGGGATGTTCCCCATGCCATTGTTCAGTGACAGATATCTCTGCCTTGGTTCCCATAAGGAGATTTTGGGGTGAAGGGGCATTAAATCAGCAGCAGGGAAGAAATGCTGTACAGGGTTCACTTTGCCTTCAATTTAGATTTGGTTAATGACCTAGGAAAATGTACGAAGCTCTAAAACAGTGTGCTGGTTTAGGGAAGAGATGGGTCCCTTAGACACGGCATTACCAGTGCTTTGAAAGGAATAATCCCTAAATTTTATCACTATTTTAGTTAACATACAAATTAGTCAGCTCCAGTTTTTACTCTAGCCTTTCCACATCATCATACCAACATAATCTACAATATTTTTCTGACATTTTGTCATATTAGTTCATTTTTAAGTAATCAGCATTCTAGCTTCATTTATTCTTCAAAAGTTACTGCTATCAATAAACATATTACCAAGCCCTAGAAAAATTTTAAAAGTGTATAATATGTATATTTTGCAAAATTTGTCATAACAACATAGCATAGGTAAATCTGCCTCCATAACAGGACTCACACTATTGGTCAAGTCCTCATTCTCTACAGTTATTTGCCATTGAGTTATTTTCTGATCCTACTGAAATCATGTTATTTTCATTTTAGGTTACATTAACAAATTATAGTTTTCAGTTCCATTTTCACTTCCTATTAGCAGTAACACAGTTGTCCCCCTTTTGACCCTCAAACACATTCATTATGTGTTTTTAAAAAGATGCTTTTTAAAATTCAGATCAAATAATAATATTAGCCTACAATACTGCCCAGCAATTTGATTTGTAGACTGACTTATTACTTATTCATTTATTACTATATCATGCTTTAAAATTTTCTGAGAATTTTTTAACAATGCAAAGAAAAGATACAGAAGAACTAAAGAAGGACGTGTATGTCTTAGATCTCATCTTTTTCTTCAAGTTATACCAGGTGGCTCAGCAAAAGATGTTATCTCCCACAATAAATATCCTTATTCTTTGAAAGGAACTGGAACTGTTGGTTCTTTCCATAGTTCTACCCAAGCAGTTAGATTGAGGCAGTATGTAAATTTAAGATAAAACTTGAAATATTTTATTGTGACCAAAAAATGAAGTGTAATGACAAGGAGAAACAGGGAATACATTTGTAACTCATCTAAGAAACACTCCCCAGCAGAAGAAACACACAGATAAAGTCACTGGGAGGTTATTTTTCTGTTCAGTGTCACTAAATAATCAGATATCAGATTAAAAAATTGAACAGCACTTTTCTTGAAGTCTATAAAGTGGCTGGAGCATTGGTTTCATGTGCTGATGATGAGAATGATGACAGTGATGATGATGAGGAGGATGATTACGGATGTTTCAAGATAAGCATGGCTTCTTTGGGTGGGAAAGCAGCCTACTGTTTCTCCAAATAAATATCTCTGGAAAGATGTCACAGCGTTGTCAGGCAGACATTTACTTGTCACCTGTGGCAAATGAATTCAGCATTTTGTCTCTGTCACAAGGCAAAACTGGAGTTTGCCAAACATTAGAGAAGTGCAGACACTTGCATATAAACCCCTCAGACCCAGCAGCAAAGTGCTTAGAGAGTGAGATAAGAAAAGTGATAGATATTTTAAAAGGGGAATATCTACTAGATATGGGACTTAAAGCTACAGTGAAGAGACTTTGACACTGACAGAAACTCATTAAAAAGCCATTAATATATCACATGGCCATTGAGCAGCTCTGGGAGCTTGTGTTCCTGCTGGATCCCTGCTTTGTGCCATAGGACATGGCATTTTTTGTGCCATAGGACATGGCATTTTTGATCCTGCCATAGGAATTCAAGACACCCATTTTCTCTGCTCTGCCTTTGCACAGCCAGGCGTCCAAGGAAATGCATGAGTGCCTGATTATTACCTTTAAACACAAGGGTATGTTGGAGGCCAAACTAAAGCCTGTGTAGATCAAGAGAGTTTTTATTCACTGCAGCTGTCTTTAGGTCAAGCTGTCAGTGTGCTGACATTTCTGGTATTTGTCCTTTTCAGGATTGGCACAGGTCCTACAGTCCCATAATTACAATAATAGTTCTGATTTCCTTGCACATGGGGGAGAGAAGTTTCTTGGTTATGGAAAAAGACAAAAAAGCTAAACCTTTAAAACCATGAGTGTCGCAGACATTTCTCCACAGAAATCCTTTCTTTCAGATTTCTGTGTCTTCTGGAAGGCAGAGGCCTCAGAAGAGAAGGTAAACAATTGTTATGAGCTGCTGTGGAATGCAATAGGATTCACCTTGATTGGCTCATTTTCTATGTTTATAATTAAGGGCCAATCATCAATGCAAGCTAGGGGACTGAGTCCCTGGACACAACTTTGTTGTGGATTCTTTTCTATCTCTTTTTAGCTTAGCTAGCTGCTCTGCAAACCTCTCTCTATATTCTTTTAGTATAACTATAATGTATTATATCATATATTAATAAATTCAGCCTTCTGATCAAGAAACAAGATTCACCGTCTCTCTATCACCAGCAGCGACCCACTCAGGTCGCTGTAATACCATGAGCTCTGGGAGCTCCCTCCACTCTGGGAGCTCCAAATTTGTAACTAATTTAACTTTAACTTCGTTAAATTGATGGATGTTTTACAAGATATAAATAACTCTTGGATTGTGCAGGTTGGCAGAGCAAAGAGGTGCCACCCTTGATGAGAAAGCACAGAGGCAGGAAGTCTTAGGGTGAATACAGATAAAAGAATACATAAGATGAATTGGCTGGTAAATAAGGCAGGTTGGAGATCAGAAGACTCTTTCAAAATATTAAAATAATGACTATAAAATCCTCAGTCTGGAATAGCTCTTTGAAAACAGAGCACTTTTTTGTTTTGGATAATGCTGTACAACCCATTGACTGTGATAGCACAAAAGTTGGATAACCCAAAAATCTCTTTCAAGACTCCTATTTGAGCATTGTCCCACAATAAAACTTCTGATATGACACAGTTTTCATTTAGTTTTTAACATATTTTAACAGAACCTTTCTGATTTAAAAATGCAGTGCTCCAGACCAAATTCATTTTGCGAAAATGTAACAGGGCATTAGGTTTTATTCCAGTGCAGATTGAAAATAAACATTTATGTCTGGAAAGCTGCTGCAAAGTTAAATTATCCTCTGGCCAGCTTTAGCTGAGTATAATGCACACAGGTGGTTCTTACCTGCTTCTTTGAAAGCAGGAACAAATGACAGAAAAATCCCCAAAACTAACACTGACTGCAATTACAGGCACAACCTGGAACCATGTGCACTGAGAATTTCCATGCCAGTTGGTGGTCTCAGCTTGATTTCCTGTTTCTTTCATTTAAATTTTGTATTACTCAGACATTTTAATTTCTACCTGTTACCACAGGTTCTCTCACAGACATCCCCAGTTTGTGCTGTTTATCTGTATATTTGATTTTCTCACATTTTTCCCTCTTTGCTGTCATCCATCTAGTACAATGCTTTCTAAGCAGTGATGGATCATCACACAGGTAAGTGTTTCATTGATATCACCTCTCCAGCTGGTATTTAGAAGCTTTCAGTCTGCACTTTAAAAGTCCCAACGTTAATTAGGCTCCCTGCCTCTCCTGGTTTTACGTGTCCTTTTCCATTCCCATAAAAGACTTCAGAAGTAATTTGGAAAAAGAACTATTGCAATTTTTCAAGGTCAACTTTGATCCAGTTTTGTGCCTTGTTAGTATCCATCAGCGCTCCCAGTATAGTGTCACTTTTTTATTTGTACACTTATTTTTAGTGTTCCCACCTCTTGGTCATCATGTCAATACAAAATATGGACAAGATTAGGCCTGGCACTGCACTTCCATTTGTTCCATTTCCTGCCTTTGCACTGTCTCAATCTGTCCTACTCAATTTTTAGCCTCTTAACTATGCCAATGTTTAATCCAGGTGAGAATTCACCATTAGACTCGTGCTTGTTGGTTCTGTGCATTCACTGTTGGTCTTTTCCTATGCAGTGAATCCTTTGGAAAAGCCACAATATTTTTAATATCTGTTTCCCACTTTGTGACCTGAGTTACGTCACTTATAAGGACGGTGACTGGGACTTTAAAGGAAGGAATGTTCCCTGGAAAGACAATAAGATGAGACATTCAATGTTTCTAGTGAAACACTCAACCGAGTAAGGTTTTATCCTCTAAGGATGTGAGTAGACAGGACAATGACAAGAACATCTCTGCTACAAACCAGATCTCTTGTCATTATAGCGCAAGAGTTCTATTGTCAGTACATTGCAAGGGTTCCATATTGCTGGAGTTTTGCACCTCCTTGATGTTTCTTGAGGGCAGCTCCTCCAGGCACTGACTCTTCCTTGTCCTCACAGCAGCCAACTGACTCCAGTTCCCTCAACCAAATAATCCACTCTTTTATAACACTCTTCTTATGGGCTACAGGTGTAATCCTTAATAATTGGCTCATCTGCAACTCTTTAGGGGGTAAGATTACTTTCTATACTGCCTCTATTTACTTATGTTCTATCCCTCTACACAGTTCCAGAGCACAAATCTAAATGCAGCAAAAATCTGCAGCTCATGTTGGTCCAGACAAGGCAGTCACAGTGGCCTTGCCTGTGCTTATCAATAAAGAGGACTCAGTACAAAAAGATACAGATACTGACCACACAGTTTATTTCCTCATCTGAAGTGTCCTGGGCCAGTTAAACACGTTCTGTTCTCTACTTGACTCTTTTGATCCTCTGGCAATCACAACAGCTCTGCAACACAGCTTTGCCATCCCTGTTGAGAGATGCAGCTGAGCAACCCGCAACTATGTTTGTTTGGATGCTGTTGATGGGAAATTCCTATTTTATATCCTTGAGATAAAGTGACAAATGCAATTTTTGGAAATACGAGAAGGACCTCTCGATCTGAAGATTTCTGTAAGCACCAAATAAATTTGAGGTGTACACACTAATTGTAACTGCAAAATATAATCTGTTGAAAGAACAATTTAGAGGCACAGCATTTGCACCCATATTCTGCATAACAAAGAATATTTTGCAATGTTACTGCCATTATTCCAAGAAATGCATAATAATTTTAAATTATCATACACATATAGGCTGAGCAGAATTTAAGTCATAAGCTTTAAGTAGAAGAGGTCCACCCATATATTTCTCAGATATCTTTTTCACAGACCCTGAAATATTGAAAAAAACCATAGGATTGGATATTAAATACTTAATAATAACTCAACTTTATTAAATAAATCTGCTGGTATTGACAAGTAGTGTGGAGTATATATGCGTGTGCAAGGCTACAAATATCAAGAAAGAGGAAACTCTTAATCCAAAAATGAAATCAGATAAAAAAGAGTGAGATGGAAAGCAATCATCATCTTTACAATTCCCATTTTACACCTGTAGTTTGAAGGCCAGAAGCAGTTACATGATGTCTGAAGCTGAAAATTAATGATGTCTGTGGTGCTGAAAATTAAGCCCATATATTGAAAAGATAAACCTTGTACTTTGTCCTTCAAATTTGCCTTTGACTGAAGCCAGAGAGACTCCAGCTTCCTCAGCACCTTGAGGCTCTGACTTCCTTTGGTTTTTCACATTACACAGAGCTCTTCCTTGCTGTCCAGTGGCACTGCTTCAGTAAATGCACAGAAACAGATGGAGAATCACATCAGCTCAGCTCGAGGTAACTCACTCAAGTAATGAAGCAATTATTTCTAGGAATACAGGATCAGCTCAGAGCTCTCAGTCATCTCCCATCCACAGAGACACCCCAGCAGATGCACTTATGATATCCTTGTCCCCATTTTAAAAGCACTTAAGAATTTAGCAAACACTTCATGTAGCTCCTACAAAATTGCATTATGAATAATTAAATTGAAACCACTTTTTCCCCACTGTGGTCCATTACAGGGCTTTTGCTTTTCTTTGATACAGATAAATCAGAAAAGAAGAAAAGAATCAGAATGGGGAATACTTCTGGTGTGGGATCCCATTGCTAGAGCAGGTTGGTGGCAAATCTCCAGCAGAGCTATAAAAGTCTTACTCAGGGGTTTCTTCTTGATAAGTTGTCTGCAATATGAGGTTTTTTTGCAGCAGAACATTGAGCAGTGGCATAAATTCCCTTGCAGTGCTCTCAGGCAAAATGCACAAGATGATCATTTCCACACATGCTCCCAGTGAGATACTCTATTATTTAAGAAGGCACTTGGTGGAAAATAGAAATAATCTTTTAGGATCCAAGCTTGCCTGTCTGTACTTTAACTTTCCCAGGGAAACTGAGAGCTGGTGCCATTAGTTTAAACCATTTAAGATCCAAAAATTGATAACTGGGAAGGCTGGTATAGGCAAATATTAACTCTTTCTGCTGAGCTTTGCTGAACTTTCATCTTTCCAAATCTTAAAATGTCTAGTCAAAAGTAGAAATGGGCTCCCTGTTTTTTATTTGAGACAGAAAATCACCTCCAGAGAGTGATTTATCCAGTGCAGAGACAGATCTCCAAGACAACTGTGACTTCTTTTGGAGATGCCTTTTTCTATTATTCCAAGGAAGACTGCATACCAGCCTGTTAGTCTGATAACTTCGGGCAAAAGGGTTCCTATCCCATAAATCAGAGTCAATTTATATCCCATACTTCTACTGTATCAGCTGGCAACATCTAAAAATACTGATTTGCTTTGCGTTTTCTCATTTTTCCCTTCATTATTTTAGTAGCAACATGTGTGCCTCTTCCCCTTTGATGCTCTTCACTCTCTTTTCATGACTGCATTAGTGGTAGAATAAATTTCAGTCTGTGAATGTAAAGACATTACTGGCCATAACAAGAAAAACATGATAGAAAATACTTTTGTACATGGTGCTTAAATTTTGTATTGTCTCCTCACTAGTAAAGCAAACCCTCCAGGCTCCTTGCCCCATAATTAGTTAAATACCCAATTAAGCAGGATGTTTAAAAGCATGCATATGTTCAGGTGCACCCTACAAAGTTACCTTTTGGAATACAAAATAACAGCAATGGAAAAGTAAGAAAAATTATTCAGGGATAAAATGGAAGATGAAACCAAAATGATGATATCCCACCTTGGGAAGGAAGAACGTCTAGAGATATTGAGTCAGAATAGCGAGAGAACTCCAGCCTGGTTTTAAGCTGATGTTTGGAAAAGCCACAGCTGGACAGCAGGATTTCCTGCAATAACAGGTGATATTTACCTTTGGAATCAGGAAATTTTTCTGCTCTGGCACTCCAGTGGGTGACAGTAACACTTGGATGCACTCTGACAGCCTCTGAGAAACAATTAGGAAAACTTCCTATCAAAAGATTGCCACTGTGCTGCTCACTGCACAAATCCAAGAGCCATAGGATTGATGGCAGATTTCTGACGTTTTTTTCCCACAAATAAGCATTTCATTTTCTTAAAAAGGGATACTTATCCTAAAATGTATGGATTTCAGCACTTCTTCTCACAGTAAGTTGTTCAACACAGGCCCATCACAGATAGAGGTTGTTTTGCTCAGGAGCTGTTTTGCGGAGAAAAGAAGAAACTTCACAACTTTATAAAAGCTGTAAAGCCCGGTATGTTTATTTACGACGCGCGCTGGACGCAAGTCCTCTAACAAGGCATGCGTACCTCTGAAGACCTCGGGTCTTCTTTTATCTCTTTTCTAAATACATATACATACAGTTTCACAATAAGTTCATACATATTCATTCTGTGTGACATTTAGCACTAGTTCTTTTTTATCAAAGGAATTTCTAAGTCGGGGGCAAATCGACTTTGTGGTCTTTTCTGTTTTTCTTTCTCTGTCTCTTTGCTGTCTCGGCATGAGAGTTTTTCTTTCAGCTTTGGCCTCACAGACTTTTCACTTCTCTTAGACACTTCGCTTAATTCAGAATAGATCTTTACTCTGTCTCGGAGCACACAAAAGCCTCTGGTTTCCAATCTGTTCCTTTCCTTTTCAGAACCCTCTGCCCGTTTATCAGATCTGCCAGGCTTAAAAATCCACTGGATAACACAATACTGGCTACTTTGACAAAAGACCCAGGGTCATGTGCAAGCTGTAAAACCCTTCTGAGAAACTGTCGTGGGCTGGAGTCTCACACTGATTTAGGAGGGTGGCCAGAGGGAAGCCATTCTCAGAAAGTCATAAGAGTCAAGGAAGGAAAAAGCCAAAATGAATCATCCAGCCCATTGCTCTGGAAGAACAAGGTTGCTTGTAGAATACATTTAAGCCTCATCAAGTCTGGAGGGTCACCAAGGCTGACGCTTTCTTCCATTTCCATGGATGGTATCTCCATTCCAGAGTGCTTGGAAGCCCTTCTTTTCTGTTTCCAGGATTCCAATGGGGATCAATTTTAGCAAGCTTCGGTTCATGTCCCTGCACTTCATTGCATCCCGTGGCTTTTGATGGCTTTCATTTGGCAAAGATTTTTTTTTTTTTTTCAGTATCTGTGGAGGGATAAAATGTAAGAAAATAGTGCAGAAGGTAGTCTCACACCTGAGGAGTTGCAGCTGTACTAATCACCAAAGATTAGGAACAGGCCTGCCCTTAATAGGCCCCAGCTGTGTCCAATAAGGAGCTGAGTGCTAAAAAAGAGTGGGTTAGCTGGGCAAGGAGAGTTGGAGTTTTTGGCCGTGCTGTGAAGAAGAAGAATTCAGTACTGCAAGGTGATGTCCATGAGAAATCACTGAGCAGGTATGGGACTTTTAAAATAAGATGACAACAAGCATCCATGCCATGTCTCTCATATCCTCTCCTCAAAGTGCCATCTTCCTCCTTGATATTTTTGCCCCCTACTTTTGCTGCATCTGTGAGCTTTGTTTTGGCATCCTTTGGTCCTTTGCACTGCACCTCATTTCCTCCATTTGCTTGTAGTCACTAGATGTCCAAATTTTCTGTTTTTTTGAGGTTTTTTTTCAAATGGATTTCATTTGATGATATCTCTTTTCCAATGTGTTTGTAAGTCACTCTTTTGTGTTCCACAAGATTCCATTTAATTTCATTTTGGGAGGGGATACAGAATCTTGCTATTTCAATGGGGACCAAGAGGGGAATCTTTGGTGCATGTCCCTGCCCTTGATGGCATGTGGCTTGGACTTTGGGGAAGATTTTTTTTTCTTTTTTTTTTTTTTTTCTTTTTTTTTTTTTAATGAAGGTTATGCCATGTCCCTCATGTCTTCCCCTCCAAGTTGTGCTTTCCTCTGTGAGTTTTTTCCCCTGCTTTTGCAACATCTGTCAGTTTAGTTTTGGCCTGTTTTGGTCCTTTGCACTGCACCTGATGGAATCCCACTCCGTTTCATTGTCGTCACAGAACTTGCCATTTGTCTTTTTTTTTTTTTTTTTTACCTTCAATTTCATTTCCATTGATGGTATCTCCATTTCAGTGTGTTCATACTTCCTCCTTTGCTGTTTCCAGGATTCCAATGGGGATCAATTTTAGCAAGCTTAGGTGCATGTCCCTGCACACTTCATTGCATCCTGTGCCTTTTGATGGCTTTCACTTTGGCAGAGATTATTTTTTTTTCCCAGTATCTGTGCTATGTCTCTCATATCTTCCCCTCAAAGTGCCATTTTCCTCCTTGATATCTTTCCCCTGCTTTTGCTGCATCTGTGAGCTTAGTTTTGGCAAGATTTTTTCCTTTGCACTGCACCTCATTTCCTCCCAGACCATTTGCTTGTAGTCACTAAATCTCAAAGCTGAGCTCACAAAAATGAGCAAATTTTCTGAGTTTAGCCATTCCTGGGCTAGTTGAACCACAGTAGTGCCCACGTGTGTCCTATTAGCTAGACTGTCATGGGCTAATTCAATTTAGCTTTAGTCCAATTTTCTCAGGTTATCTGCAACCTAAAAACATGCATAGATACTTAATGTGCCTCCACTGATGTGCAATACTTTGACAGTGGATTTGAGCTCTCACAAAGCTGTTATAGACTGGGTTTTCCTTATTTCCTTCTCATTTCCTTACTCCTTTTGCTTCTCATTTCCTTATTTCCGTCTCATTTTTTTTACTTTTGTTTGTATTACTAAGTGAGTTTAGGTACTTGGTTGTGAAGGTTTACAAATCCCTTCTCTCAACCAGGTACGAATCAGCTCTAGTCAGAGTTGTATTAACTTATTCTTGCAGTGCCATGTGTCAGCCTGGGATCCCATTATTCCTTGTAGGGTTTTTTAATTCAGCGTAGAGTCATCATGAAGCTGGAGAACTTCCGCACAGGCTGAATTCTCTCCCAATAGCAAAGAGAAGATCAAACTCAAAACTTAGCCACCTCTAAATTTAGGCATATTTATTGACTGTATTAAGCACATTATTTCCTTCCTAATGAAGCCCCAAAACAGATAGCCTTCAAGAAATAATGAGTTAAAACATAGAATGTGAGGCATTTGAAGAAAGCATAGCATTTAGGAAACACATAGAGCAATTAATCAGCTAAAGCATGGAACACAATGACAGGAAAGAGAGATAGGGATAGGGGAACTGATGGGCTAAGCATGTTCAGAGCCAACAATGTCAAACTGACCCTAAGAACCTTGCCAAGTCATAGGGACCAAGCCAAGTACACCGGGAATTGGCCAAATTAGGAAAGAGGTTCAAAAGTTTAAAGAGGAAGACTCATCCGGAGACCCCAGCCCATGATGAAGGCAACCGGAACGACCACCAAGATGATCCTCAAAAGAAATGCCCACGCCCACGCTCTGCCTACGCCACGCCCCATATGAATATTCATGCGAAGATATGATTATGTATATGATCTGATGTAATCATATATACAAACTGTATAAAAGGCTTGTTTTGGTTACAGAAAATTCAGAAATCCATTTTGTGATTTCCCCGATGCGTCGCAATAAAATACCTCCTGCCTATTAGACTTAAGCTGAGTTTCTTAGGCAGTTATTCTCACCTTTTGGGGCAAAATTCGGTATCACTAAATATAAACAGATAGTTATCCCCATTTGATAGACTTTCCATGGGTTAAATCTCTTTTCCCTATCTAGATATGTATTGCAAAATAACATAACAAAATAAAAGCTCTTGTCTGCTAAATTAAAAGTACTGGCCCAATGTTTTCTGGGAAAAATTATTCCCATCCAAGCCAGTATTTTTCTACAGGATGTACAGTTTCTGCTGAAGTATGTTGCAGGTGTTTTATGTATTTATCTGGAAAACATTTACAATTTTTAAAGATGAAATTATTGTTTTTATTGGATGTTAGCTATCATCATTAAGATTTTTCCCATCTTTATCAAAAATATATTATTTGCTCCACCTGAAAATTCTATAAATAGTATTATTTCAATAACAGTTTAATATAAAATATTGACCACCTGCAAAGAACAAAAGTGAGGTTTGACAAACAAAATACAAATACTAGTTTTTCCTCTGTTGTCTCAGAAGGCAGTAGTTCATCACAACAAGAAAAGAAACGGTGTCACTAGGAAATAATATAGTGTTGGTAGTTTCCTCCTGAGAGGAAATCTTCACAGTATACAACACATAGTCATATAAAGCTGGCAAAATATGAATAAATGGATGGTAAAGTGAGTAAAAATCCAATATAAAAAAGATCTAGAAGATGCTAGGAGTATTGAACAACTAGGAGTCTATATGATGGTGCAGTTTAATGATTTTGGGGGTAAGACAAGAGTTCACAGTGTTATTTATTTTGCTGCTTCTTTTTCTCTTTTTCATATATAATACCTCTGCTATTCCCTAGAGGTCATTAAAATACCACACCAGTGAGCAGCAGATCAAGCTTGCCAGAAAAATCGTATAAAACAGGATCTGGGACCAGTGTGCAAATTTTGGAGGATGGAAGCGTAGAACAAATCATCATGGGGGACATACATTTTCAAAATTCATCAAATGCACAAATATCCCACCAACAGTGGTGCTAACAAGAGAAAAAGAATGGGGAGCTGTTTACCCTGGGGAAGATGAGGCTTTGGGGGGCACCACATTTCTCTCTACAACCACCTGAAAAGAGGCTTTAGCCAGGTGAGGTCAGGCTCTTCTCCCAGGTAACAAGCGACAGGACAAGTGGAGTAAGTCTCAAGTTGTGCCAAGGGAGGTTCAGATTTCATATTAGGGAAAATTTCTTCCCTAAAAGCATGGTCAAGCATCGGAACAAGCCGCTCAGGGCAGCGTTGGAGTTGTTGTCCCTGGAAGTGTGCAAAGAATGTGTAGATTTGGCACCTGGGGACATGGTTTAGGGGTGGAGCTGGCAATGTTTTGTTAATTGTTGGGCCTGAAACTCTGAGAGGTCTTTTCTGTTCTATTCCTGATTCTATTCATACAATCAATTCCTGTTCTATCTGTTGTTTTTAAATACTTTCCAAAAATGGTTATTTTGCTTACCTCCCCCCTTGTTAATTTGAAATATTTGTGGTAATATCTTCTCAAAACAAAGATATTCCCCAGCAATGCTTGATTTACAGGTGATTATAACAATAAAACCATTGGGTGTTCCTCTGACGGTGTTCGCAGGGGTCCGAGGATGAGGGAAGAGATGAGGATCTGACTCCATTTTTCAGAAGGCTGATTTATTATTTTATGATATATATTACTTTAAAACTATACTAAAAGAATGGAAGAAAGCTTCTGATGAAATCCTAAGAATAGCAATGGAAAGAATGAATAACAAAGGCTTGGGTCTTGGACAGAGTCTGAGCCAGCTGACTGTGATTGGCCATTAATTACAAACAACCACATGAGACCAATCCCAGATGCACCTGTTGCATTCCACAGCAGCAGATAACCATTGTTTACATTTTGTTCCTGAGGCCTCCCAGCTTCTCAGGAGGAAAAAAAATCTTAAGGAAAGGATTTTTCATAAAAGATGTCTGTGACATATTCCAAAAGAAGAGTGCAGGTGGAATGGATCCAGAGGTAGCAACTTTCTGGTACCTGGACAGCAAAGGGTCAGATCAAGTGACAAGCTGTTGCCAATGACACAATTCAAATCCTTAGCATTGGGCTGTTGAGGTAATCAATAAAAAGTCTCCATGGCCTTAAATCAGCTTCTATTACAGCACTCTGAAGCATTTGGTTTCAGGACCCCATTGTGATTTCATGTGTTTTGGAGCCTCAGATCAAACTGGATCTGAACCTGTTAGCAAATAGCCCATGAGCTGCAGCACCTGTGCAGAGGCAGATGTTCCCTGCAGCCCCTAGAGAAGGCAGGTGTGGAGCAATCTCTCTCTGCCTCTGCTGGTCTCAGCTTGCTCTGTAACATCAGCAAAAACTGACTCATGGCGCCAAACAAATATTCATTCTTTTCCTCCAGTACAGATTTTTCTGTTTTTCTGGGTTTTTTTTTTTTTTGTTTTTTTTTTTTTTTTTTGTTTTGTTTTTTTTTGTTTTTTGTTTTTTTTTTTTTTTTTTTTTTTTTTTTTTTTTTTTGTTTTTGTTTGGTTTTTTTTTTTTTTTTTTTTGCCTGGGATGAGTTATTTGTTGCTAAATATCTTCGCTAGCAGTACAGAAATGCAACCATCTCCCGACCTCTGCATTTTGTTTTGCTGCAGTAGAGGGCAAATAGTTTACCCTTTATTAGGGCCTTGTGTCAAATGTTCCTTCTTTTCATCAACCCCACACCTGCCACCCTTGAAATGCACCGATTGCCTCTTTGTGACTCTATCATGGAGTTTGGGAGTTCAATCATCATCTCTTAATCACAAATATTTTGATTTTGAGCTGCTAAACTGCTTCCAAAGGTAACTAATGGCAATTTTACAATTCCTTTTCTATGGAAGAAGATTTCTAGAAATATTTTCATTGCTCTGTGATAGGTGCAGTCTCTGGAGTTACATTACCCTCTCTGGGCATTTATTGTGAAGTGGACCAGTAGATCATGGGAGGTTTGGCCTCTAGATCTGTATAATTAATTACAATTATGTCATATTGTTTGCTGGCTGGCTGGCCATGCATTTAACATGCTGCATTCTCTTGGGATCTGTCCAGTATCCATTGAACAGTGAACTGCCTCTAGTGGTGCCCGGGGATCTTGCCTGAATGGAGCTGTCACTATCACTTCCTTTTCAACCTACATAACTTATGCTTTTTCCCCCATAAAATTTCATTTAATATTGAGAAACTGAGTGTGGAGAAGATGCCTCCAGATTCCTTCTTCTTTGGGTTTGATTGCTATGAGCAGCTTCTCTTCTCATCTGCAGGTCTCAGTGTCTTGCTGTTCATCCCAATTTCCAAGTATTCTGTAGAGAAACTATTCATTTTGGGGTATGTGACACTAGGAGATGTTTTCCAACAAATATGTGCATTTCATAAGGGAATTTGCATATATTCTCTTGTTCCATCTGTTTTTTTTTTTTTAATATGATAAATACATCTCTCATCTGAGGCTTTATTCTTAGGCCAGAGTGCTTTCTAAGCATCTGATGTATATCTTGTGTGAGAAGCTTGTTTTATTCTCATTTCTCCAGCTTTTGTAGTTATTTTATCAACAGTTGATTTGCTACATGGACACAAATAACCACACATGGTGGAACTGCAAATTCCATAACCAGGGCAGAGCAGAGGGATTTTCTGTGGCCCTGGTTTCATATGAAGCTGTGTCACTTGCCCACAGTGCTGCCTTCCCTGGAGATCTGTCAAACCAATAACAAGTCCATGTGATGGCAATTAAATGTTGGTCCAAACTCAAAGGACCCAATCCAATGCAATCAGTGCCAATTCTCATTAATTTCAGTGCACATTGAATTGGTATCTCCAATTAAACTGCATCCCATTTTCACCTCTTTTGGAGTGTGAATATATTACTGCAACAATTCTGGATCTGCACTCAGAGCTTCTGAGCACAGGAAAGATTCCTCTGAGTAGCCAGGGCTGTAGTTTGCCCCTGGGATAATAACAATTGGCAATAAGAGAGGAGGCTTTACAGAACTCTTGATTCTGTAAGCAGATTTCTCTGTGAAAGAGAGATACAAGAAGAATGATAATATTCTAGATAAGTATTGAGAATAATCACTTGGAAAAAAGAAACCTCCAGTGTTTGTGTACAAGCAGAGAAGGAATCCCTGGCCTACCCTATCCAAAATATTCAATATCCCCATGCTGCTACATTAAACAAAACAAATTCTGCATATGTTTTCT
This sequence comes from Ammospiza nelsoni, assembly GCF_027579445.1. NCBI lineage: Eukaryota > Metazoa > Chordata > Aves > Passeriformes > Passerellidae > Ammospiza > Ammospiza nelsoni. Next base: position 3,083,910 of record NC_080636.1, read on the forward strand.
TGGGTCTTATCTAGTTGGCCTGCCTTAAAGCCATATAATTCATCTGTTTAACAAAATAAATAATTTGATCCATAGGCACTCATTAACAACCTGAAGCTGATTTAACTGTTAAAGCATTTTTGAGATGGAGGGTTCTGAACTGCCAGAATTTCAAGACATCAAAGCCTTTCTGAAACAAACATAGACCCTTCTAATATGTCTTTTGAGTTGCCTGCAACCACAAACTTTTACTCAACAGATGTCTTCCAGAGACCACACTTCACCATGGCCTCACTGCACTGTTTGAGAACCCAGCACCATAATTATGGGAAACTGCTGAATATTTTGTAGGAGTGCCTCCCTAGCCTATCCTTCCTCTTCAAAATTATGATTACTGAATAAAACATGACAAAACTTACTTGTCTTAGAGGAAAAAGAATGTGAGCGTCCTTTAGGTTTTGCGGACCTCTGTATGTTACAGTAAAATGAAATATTAAAGTTTACACGATTTAAAGGTCTGCAAGTTGAAACAAAGCAAAGGAAAACAAGCAGAAATAATGTTTTGCCTCATGTAGCAAACAGCAGAAATAAATAACTTGCAGAGCACCAGTTTTGCTATCCTTTCAGGTATAATGAAATGTGCTTAATTTTTCTAAATAGCTATTGCTGTAATTTGTTTATTTTTTATTTATTCATTAATAAATTATCTATACTGTAATCTATTTATTATTGCTGTGATTTATTTGGATATAAAATCCATGTTTCAGTCAGGCATTGAGGCGAGGGTAATTCTTATGGGCAGCACATGACTGGGTGAGGTGATGTGGCTCTGATCATGGAAATGCAACTTTATGTTCATGCACTCTATCTGAGCCATACCTCTCTCACCCAGTGCTCCAGCAGGGACACACCAGCTCTAACAGTGAGAGGCAGACAGATCACCAACAGCTCACACCAATATTTCCCCAAACTACTTGGGGAGAGCAGAGACCTCTAGGAAACAGAAATTCAGTGACTCATTGCATAATTCTGTCCTGAGATGATTTTCCAGTCCTTTACTCCTCTTCCTCTGCCACTTTTTTTCTTCTGGCAATTTGTTTATAATTTCTTTTATTCCCAAAATTTGTCGCACCCTTCCCAATATTACCCTGCTACACAGATTTTGAAAAGTTAAAAGCTCCACAATTTATAACCCTTGAAATACTGCGTAATATTACTAAGACAAAAGCACAGATGAGTTCCTTACATTATAATTGATGTAAAAGAATTTAATGGCATCTTTGTCATAATCTTTCCCTGGGCTTTTTTTCTAGACATTAAAAAAATCTAACACCACTAATGCTGCTTTTATATTCCAGGGTTGTAGTGAAAGAGCTGCAGAGAGATTGTTATAATAGTTATCCAAGCTGACCAGGAGAGACACAAAGCTGACAGTTCTGCAGTTATTTTGTTATTTATGCCAGCACTTCATTATGTTTCTTAGGAAATAATCTCACTTTCAGGAACCAAATTCTACTTTGGGGGACCTGAGCACTTCTGAAGTTCTATGAGATTCAGCAAAGTCACACCAGATGTTGCTGCACTAAGTTTCAAACAAACTCTCTGAATGCAATTACACCTTAGGTTTCAAGGAAAAAGCAACTACTGTGAGTGGTTAACATTAACATGAAACTTTCCCAGTGAGTGTTTTATTCTGTCTTTTTTTTTTTACACATATTTTAGAAGATGATGGGGTTCACCACCAAAGGGAACAGGAAGATGAATTAGAGGGACACCACTCTCAATAGTTACCTGCTTCTGCTGCTCTGATTTTTTTTCTACTGTCCCAAAGCTCAGTACCTTCAAAATGAGGGTTTAATTTTGCTCCTATCTCAGTGTTTTCCTGGTCTGCTTAACACAAAATGCTGTTGTGGAAACTCAAAATGCAATAACAGCCTTGTCAGAAGTTCAACTGCAGGAGCTCTGAAAACTTAACCTGTAAGGGAAAGTTTGGCAGATAGAATTCAATATCACCTTGGTTCTTCAGAAGCAGAATTGAAGAGTTTTCTTCTAATTTCTTGATAAAATATATTTTTATAAGTGGTCACTAAATCCAGCTAAAATTTTTATCACGCGGTATTTTGCTGCTTACATTTATTGATTGGTTGGTTAGATTCTACAAGCAATAACTTACCTTTTTATGCAAAAAAGCCTTTCACAGAAACTCTTCACTTTCCACAGATATTTAATTTTCCTTCTGCTTTTAAAGGTAACTTTATTAAGCCTGTGAATGCAGTCCAGCTCAGTACCTGAAATCATTAAGCATTTTTCATCTGCTGGAAGGTACCTGTTTGGTAAAAGGATAGTCTAGAATTTTATGAAGGAATTTTTTAGGTTCTTTTCCTTTTTAAAGTAATTTTCTTTTTTAAATAGAATGAAAAAAATCAGCTTTTAGTGTTTACTTAGTAATTTCTGAGGTCCTCTTCTCTTTGCTGAAGGTTTTCCCCAAACTTGCAAGCAGTGGAAGCTTTTGTGGGTAGAAGTCATGCCTACTGCCTATGCTGCTGAGATACCAATAAGTATGACACCACTGCTTGACATTGCTCCCAGAAACACAAAAAATATTTAAATGGTATGTGGGGATGCTAAAGCTGTGATTCCACAGTGACATTCCCTTTTATTCTTTGTATAAGTGCAAGGAGGTGTTGAAAGGATGCTGTCCCTACTTTGAATATCCCTATATCCCTAAATTCCACTGCACCCTATTCTTTTGCCAGTAGGAAAAACTTTACAGCTTGAGGAAAAGCTGGAGGCCCTGAAAATTGGTATGTCAAGCATGGGGTTAGTTTTCAACAGATCAATTTTTTTATTTGACCATAAAATAATTGGTCTGGTCAAGGATGCATTACATATTTAATAAAGAGCATACCTTGCCTAAGTCTAGCTGGTTTTCCAGTTCTTTCTGTGGAACAGCACTGGTTACAGCCCAGTCTGTCGCTGCCATATTTTCTGAAAAATCCCTTTGCCAGGATTTCTTCTCCTGGGAAGCCGAGAAACCTCAGAGAAAAATGAAAACAACAGTTATCTGATTGCTTCTCCTGTGTTTTGCTGCTCTGGAATGTGGTTTGGAGATTGTATATAATACAATATAAGCACATAAAGTAATAAATTAACCTTCTAAGAACATGGAGTCAGAGTCTCAAGTCCTCCTTCATCCTGGGGACCCAGCAAATACCACACCAGTCATTTGCTAGGACTTTATAAACAGATGGTCCTATATACACATTAATATTTATCTTTCCATGTTCAGGCCCACAGCTAATGCTGGGGCTCTTTGACAACATCCCATTTCCTTGTATCAACACTATTTTCAGTCTCCTGCCTGACTCTACTTTCATAAGTTTATTGCAGTGTCAGTCAAATAACAGAACTGCAGAAAGCAGTGTTTGAACTGTCTTCATGTATTCAGATCTGCAAACTTAGTTTTGAAACCCATCCCAGAGTGCAATTTGGTCCCAATTTCAAGAGCTCCCAAAGACATCAAAAGACTGAAAGAACTTTACATCTTTTGCTGCATGGCTTTATTTTTTGACAGATCTAATAAGAACAGTTTCCCCTAAACTTTTGAGCAATTCTTCCACTTGGCGCTTGGCAGGTTTTCTTTTCTCCTTGATTAGCAAGTATTTGTCTTTCAAAAACAACCTAGAAAACAATGTGTCAAATATAAATGAGCAGTCATAAATCTGATCAGAAAAGCCAGAGACTCCAATTAAGTAGTGAGTTTTCATTAATGAGACACCACCACCTAATTGCAGACAATATTTTGGGAAGGTTTGCACAGGCAGTGGGCATCTTCAGGCCTTGAAAGACAAGAAAAGCTTCAAGAGGACCAAGTTATAAATTGCACAGAATTCATAGATAGAGCTAAGTCAGCTTATTCACAAATGTCTCTTCACACTAATTTATTGAGTTTTTTTTTCTTCTACCAGGTCTTGCTATTTCTCTTTTTACAAAGAGTGAAATCATTAGGATTAATTGGTAAATTAACATGACTCCTTCATTGTCAGTTTTGTGCTGTGTGCAGTCTCTCCTGAATGCAGAAAACACTTTATTTTACTCTGTTAAATTCCTGATTTGTTCCTCATTTGTAATTCGAATTGAATGCTGGAAATAACTTGCTGGAGCAGTAGGGTTGAAAATCAGGATCAGGGATTTCAGACTCTATCTTTGCTCTGACACTGCCTCACCAGGAGTAATTTCCCCTCTCAGCCATTTACACCTCTAAAGAACATGAGAACAATTTTGCTTTTTCATGTGGGCATTTTTAAGAGTATAAGCCAACATAAACAGCACTTTGAAGACCAAAAGAACTGACTGATTTTACTATTAAATAGCAGGGTTTGGTCTTAATTTGTTCCCTACTTTTATTCTGCATATATCAACTGACTTGTTAAGCTGTCATAAATAGTTAAAATCTATTTTTCCTCATGGTTTAGGAAACCATTGCATGGATGTGAGCTGTGATCTAAAGCTAATTGAGACCTGCAGAGAAATTCTTGCTGACAAAAAATCAGTGAGATGGATCAGGCTCTCAGGGAGTCAAACATAACTCATTTTTTGAAATATTTATTGTAAAATAATGTTATCCACCCATTCTTTCAGAAGCCTTTTTGGCCACAGCATGGGGAATCTGTAGACAACTGAGATAAGAGCAGACACCAACTAGTGTGAAATTTTAATCATGAAAAGCAAAGAAATGAAAACAGAGCTAGCAAAGAAACCAAACCAAATGGGATGGGAAATGACAGAAAGAAGTTCACCAGCCAGAATAGTAAAAAATACAAGCACAATTAGTTGTAAAAACCAAAGTTTTAGTCTATAGTAATCTGACCTTTCAAATTTCAAGGTAAAGCTGGAAAATAGAATATAACCTGGACAGAGAAAAAATTAAAAATATATAGATGCAAGAATAAAAAAAAAAAAGAATTCTTTTTTTTTTCCTAGCTGATATTCCCTTATATAAGTCTCCAAGGCTCTTTTACATTCCATCGTCTTCTATATATTTCTAGTTAGGGGACACTATTTGGCAAGAAGAAAATTATTAGTATGAATTCCCCTTTAGTTGTTTCTTCTTTTAATTAAAAAAAAAAAGGAACAAAGACACTCCTTCAAAATTCCTTTGAATATTCTAGTTATTTAAATGCTTGTTTCTGTATTGACAAGGACTGATTGCTTTCCTACATTATAGAGTGCTAAGAGCTTTCATGTTCCCCAGCTTCACTGAATTTTGAACCTTTTGACTGAGTTTTGCCAGGGCACTTTCTGTGCAGCGAGTCTGTTTTAATCAGACCAGGCATTTTGCCATTCACCATTCACACACATTTTTCTATTACTTTGTACGTCTCCAAAGACAAAAAATAAGCTCTTCAAAAATGCAGTAGACTGGGTCTCCAGATGTGACAGATCCAATTCAGATTAGGCAAAACCACAAAGTTTATTTGTTGTTACAGGCTCTACAGAGGGAGAGATTTAGATAATGGAATAGATTATACCTGCAGCTATGGAAAAGAAATGTTATATAAGAGTTACAGAAAACACAAATATGCAATAGGCAGATAAAAAGCAGATCTTTTTCTGACATCATTGCTCTGTGGGGAGAGGAGGAAAGCAAATCCACCCTTGATATTGAATTTTATCCTCAGTGGTGGGTTGGGGAAACCAGTTCCAAAAGCCTTGTGGGTGCAGGAGCCCTGGTCCAGCCCCACTGATGCTAAAAGTCATCCTTGCAGACAGAGGTGGTACAAAACTCAGGGCAAGGCCAAATCCAGGCTTAAATCTGGACAAGGCAGGCGCAGCTCCCATGGAAGGTGTTAAACCAAATGCAGCGTGGGCAGGGAGGAAATCACTCCTGCTGTTATTTTGCTGTGGAATTCAGCCCAGAAGTTAATGGGGAAGCAGCACCTGCCCAAATCTGCTCTGAAAACTCCACAAGATGCACCCAGAAAAACAACCTCACTTGGTACAGGAATTTATTTCTACTGCTGCTGTTCCACTGGCCACCTTCCAGGCAAGAGGAGTCAGGACAGTGACAGCAGATTTGGGTCCTACTTAATTCCATTTCATGCTAATATTTCATATAAGCTTGTGAAACCTTTGGGGTTTTTGGCCTTGAAATGTCTGTCATGCTCAATACAGAGCCTGAAAGGAGGGGAGAAAGCAACAAAAACCATCCCACCATCTGTTAGTACAAATCATTTTCCCAGCAAAGTGTTGGTTTGGTATGTTCTCTAAATAAAATCTACTTCTGAGCAATTTCAAATGTTGCGAACAGACAAGCATATTAGCACTTGTCATATTTGATATAGAAAATACTGGAATTAATTTCCTCCTCTACACTGATAAAGTACTTGCACAGAAGTCTGGAAATACAGCAGAAATTTGTGTCTTACAATGGGAAATTGTACTTAGCGTTTTAGAAAGTCAGAAATTAGGAATATGGTTTATTATTTTATAAATCATTATATAATATAAATAATTCAAATAGCCTAATTTGGTACAGAACACTGTATAAATGGGATTAAATACTTGAGTATATTAGATAAATGGCCATGACCAGGAATAAGTGAGTACAAGATGAATTCTCTGTCTGAAAGTTCAGAAGTCATGTTAGATCAGGTCTATCCTAACTGAATTTAGCTTCCGTTCCCTTCTTTGATCGAAGTCACATCCAGAATTTTTCATTCTACCTTTTACTGAATTTCATCAAGACTAAGATTCTTCACAGAGCTGATTATTCCAAACCTTATACCTTTATGTGTTTAGCTACAGAATTGTGCAGGAGTTTTACTTTGAGGTTTTTTTTCTGTTTCTTTTTTTGTTTGTTTGGTGGGTTTTTTTTCTTTTTTTTTTTTTTTGTTTTTGGTTTTTTTTCTTTTTTTTTTTTAAGGCATTTGTCTCTGAAAGTGGCACCACTGCCTCTGAAATTCTCACATTTTGTTCTGGATATTTCTTTTACTGGCAAAAAAGCTGAGAACAGCTACACCGTAATGAACTTCACATTTTCCAGCACGAGAGATTGCCCTGCAATAAAATTCCATGGAGTATAAGCCATACCCCTTTTTCCAGACATCTCTGATCCTCCAGAACTTCCAAGCTGCCAAATTTAATTATGGCCCTGCAGTTGTTCACTTTGAATGAGCACACAACAAACCATGGCAATTCACCCTTGTCTGTCTAGAGGACTGTGTCAGTATTTTGCAGTATAATGGCTTTATGGAACAACAGAATATTCAGCCTTTATCTGCTCTACAAACTCTTTAGAAGTGCTCACTGTACTCTGCTTTTCAGCATCTGCCAGAACTCCGGTTGCCACATTGATATTCAAAAAGTTCTGCTAGCAAAGCTTTGCCTTCTCAGAGCCTGACAGAGTCACACCAGCAGCTGACTGTTGGGCCAGGAAAACGTCTTTTAGACAGAATTGTGCTTGCAGAAAAGTTCTATGAAGTAACCTTGGGCTTTTGAAACAGGCAGTGCGAAAATTTGGCAGAAAACACAAAAAAAAACAACAAAAAAAAACCACCACCGAAAAACAAGAGCAAGCAAATAAACAAAAATTCCAGAACTGTCTGCAACTGTGGTACGAGTAAAACCAATCAGGGTCTGGTTTTAAACCCAGGAGCCAAAAAGCCTGAAACAAATCATATGCACATGCTTCAATCTGCCCTCCTCCCTCCCAAAACTGGATGACCATAACCAAATTGCCTGTTATGGCCAGTTTTTAGTATTTTCTGCCACTCACACCCTTTGCAAATGTTATCTGCTGGTTCCTATTGGCCATAAATAGGATATAAACTGAGAACTGAACAGTCTGGACAATTATCTGTCATTCCTTGAGCCACTTTTTAATTACCAGTATAGGTATATTTAGAGGCTATATCTGCAGCAGATGTATTTGAAAATAGCCAGCCAAATCATCTGTAGAGATTAGGCATCTCTTCTGGACATAGCACTTGAGGACAGTTGTCTTATTTTCCTTATATGCACTCAGTAAATATGTTTATTTAGAATTAAACTGTATTTTACTTTTTTTTTATGGTCAGTACAAATTTATAGCTTTGTCATTCTCTGCTGTTATTATTTCTGTTTGCAATTCAAAGTATCACAGAGGTCAGAGACACACAGACTCCTGCTCTCATTTTTGTATCAGAGAATGGTACAAAAAAGCAAATAGCACCACTGATGCATTTTGACTCCAAACAAGAAGGTTTATGTCTAATTTTGATACTTTGATGAGGGGAAAAAAAAGGGGAAACAAAAGGAAAAAAAAAATGAACAAGTTGATTAATTAATTTTTAATTGAACTAATTTGCATGGAATTGTATTTGTGGTAGTTCCAAAAACAGTCACCTCTGATTAATAGATATGGCAAAATTAGAAACGCTAACAAGCTTTTTTGGTATAGCCCATTAATCTAAATAGTTTCTTCTAATCAAGCCTGTTTTACGCAGACATTTTAATTTACAGACCTACTTGGACCACTGTTTACATTTAGCAAAATTTATCTACAAAATTTAGTTAACTGATATTCCCAGAAGAATTGAACAGCTTTTCATCCTCTGCACAGATGATTAGCTTTGGTCAGCTGCTACAAACCCACCCAGCCTCACCCTCCTTCTTCAGACATTGTTAATTAGGAAAAGCTTCTCAATTTCATGACCTTTGTGTGATAATTTATAGTATATGTCTGCCACTGATATCTAAGAGATTTTAAAACTTTTTCTTTTTCCCAGGAGAAAAACACCCCTATATTCTGTCATGAACTACTATCTATATAGCATTAGTTTTTCATCAGGTGCTGTTTTGAGGAGAAAAAGTTCCTGCTGTTTCTTTGCAAAGGCTCAGGAGAGGAAAATGCAGAACACACCTGAGCAGAAAGAAAGGAATAGGCATATGCAGAATATAATAAATACATGAAAAATTCTTTCTTAGGTTTAAAGTGAGTCTGCAGGTTTATAGAGTGTGGTTTTTTGCCTCATATTTTATGCTGGTTGCTAAAGATATTTGTGGTTTAGGGCTTTGAAGACTTCCTACCTATCTCCTACACTTTGAGAGCAAATGATGAGAAATAAGTAAGCAGCGAGTGGAAGATGTGCAACAGAAAGATGACAGAAAGCCTGAGATGTGCACTGTCCAACAAATGTCATTGTATTGTCAAGAATATGCAAAACATTGGCTGAGAGCAGCTAATTTGAGTGACACAATCACTGTTCTGTTTTTCCCACCTGGACAAGAAACTTCTCTTGGCTGCTCTGTCACTATTGATACCTGATTTTAATAGGCATTAAAATTCATGCCAACACTTTGAAATAACGACAAATGTAACAAAAATATCTCCAGGCTCTGCATTAGACAAGTTAAGATAAATATTGGTGGATAAGTCTTGAACCAGTGTGGATCAATGTGCCTCACTTGCAGTCAAAGCCATTATGTGTAATTACACAACCCCAGCTCTTAAATCTCTCTTTTCCCCTTGAGGGATGGATTTTTTTTCCAAGTATCTAAAAATGGATGGGAACATCTTGTCTCACTATAAATATTCAAGGAAAGCCAGGTACCTGATACACACAGATGTCATTGCTGGTAGGTTCTTTGATGGTACAAGCCAGGGAGATCTGCTTGAATTTCTGTATTTTCTGGGAAGTAATGGGATTCTCTCACTTCTTGTCTTACTCATACAAACCAAACCTTGTTGAAAATAACTTTTGGGGGCTAAGCTGAACATATGTGCAGAAACAATCTCTGAAACACTGACATTTCTTCAGCTACAAGGAAAACACAGGGCTTTTGTCTTGCCTCCAAATGTAAATGCACAGTTGCCATTGAGGTGCTTGGCAGTGGATACACATATCTCGAGGTAAGAAATTGGTGGATTTCAGTCAAAATAATTACACAATGTTGTTAACACAGTGATGTATTTCCTCAGTAACACGATATTAAGAGTGGAAACCAAAGTGTTGCACACTTATGGGCCAGCGATGCTGACTCCAAAAATAAATAATTGTGCAGCCAAATTGCCTGGACACTCTGTATATGCTATACTGAACATCTTTGCAAGTATAATTAATAAATAATGAGATTTTTAGATGTGGAGTATCTTTCTTGCATTTGCTGTGTCGACCTCATTCTAAAAAGCAAATAAAGCAAATAAAAAACAACAGCAGCAACAAAGTTAACTAGTTTTAAATTTAAACTACTGAGTTTTCTTTAGAAATAAGAATCTGAGTTGCAATATAGTTTAAAGCAGTAAAGTTGTTTGTTTTGTAAGTTTTGTTTATTTTTATCATAGCATATTAGATCACTTGCTCTAATACTGTGGACACAGAATGTTGAATAGATGTCTTGAAGATTAAATGGCATCTGGAATATTTCCAGGACATCTGTTTCATAATTTAGGTATGCTAATTCCTAGGAGTTGCAGTGTAAAGTTTTTAATCACTTTGAAAATGTGATTGTCCTTGACTTCTTATGCATAAAGAAATAAAAGTAAGTTATGTGGCAGTGAAAGTGATTGTCTCTCAAATCAGGTTATACCTCCAATTCCTTCATCAGCCTCAGGTATTTCAGATCACACCAATAGTTCTTAATTTCCCATCTTAAAATGTGACAAAGCTTGTCCTGGAGACTGGTACCTTCAAGAAGCTCCAGAAGACAGAGAGCACCAGCTGTTATATCACTCCATGCAAATAGGATTGTGTCACAAAATGATGATTAATTAAGCCTGGAAAAATCAATGAGGTGCATTTTTATCATCTTCCCCAGTTCAGAGTTCTTATTGACTAACATGAGTGAGTTGGCTCCTGGTGAGTCTGATTTGTGTTGTGCTTATTAAAATTATCTTTGAAAAGCTTTGTTTGTCAGGGTTTTGTGCTCTTTTCTTTTTTTTCATCTGAATAGGGTGCAAAAATGGCATTTGCCTCTTTGAGAATGTATTTAGAATTTGTAAGAATTCAAAACTTTAATTGCACAGCAATCCAGTCTAATTGGTTGGTGGTTAGGGCTTTTCATCACCTGAATCTTCACTTGCTCATTGTTTGTCTTGTATACAATGATTCATTAGACATCTTAGCATGACAGAATTCTTGAAATTTCTTGAGTGTTTACAAAGAATTGCTGTTTTTTCATAATTGTGTTTGATGTAACAGGAACTGGTAGTGTGGAATATGCATAGTTTGCTCTGTTTAACTTTTGTAATAGGTACAGGGTTTATTCTAAAAATATCTCTCTTTTCAGTTTAACTTTGTCCACCTCTTCAAGTAGCTACATAATCTTTACTGTGTTTCTGACATTATTTATCAAGTAATTAAAAAAGATAATATTACTAGAAGGTAAATATTTTTTTTAAATTGAGATAGAGATATAGACAAGAAAGAACTGAAGTTACCAACATTTTATGAAGGATAAATGGCATAGGTAATTTTTTTTGTAGTCTGACTGATCTTGGGCAAAATAATGGAGCAGCATACAAGGGCTTGAATTAATATTAAAGAAAGGTAAAATAATTAATATCAATCAACTTTGAGGAAGAGGTCACCAAACTAACTTAGTATCTTGGCTAGCAAGACAAAAAAAATTGGCTTGTGAAGGAAATGACAGTGGTGGGGCGGACTGCAACTGAACATTTCACTTTGTTTTATATACAAATATATAAAAATAAAAAAATCCAGAAAGTTGATTTTCCCTTACATTTCATAAGGCAAGTGTGAAAGGGGGTTGACATTCCATTTGTTTCCAAATATACCAGTTCTTGCCTGTGCATTGTCTCAGCCTCTGATGGGATGGGTAGCTACAGTTACCAGACAAGTACCTCGGTAAAATTATTTCTAAAATAATTAAGGATCATTTCAAATCACCAAATCAAAATTAACTCCTAGTAATCAAATGTGTTTGGTTTTACAAAGAATTGCCAGCTGAGAAGAAAGAGAGACATGACCTCTGTTTCTATTGACAAGAAATTTTCTAGAATTCCGGTTTCCACTTTTCACTCAAAAGCTGGAAAAAAAAAAAACGCTGAAAAACTGAGATTACACAGAGAATAAATTAAAATGTTGGAGAACACAGTGAAAACCACAGGTAGTTCCATATACCTAAATTATGAAAAGAAAGAATGAAGTTGCATGAAGACAATCTCATAGAACTGAAGTGGAAAATTGGAACAGGTTAATAGAAGACTTAACACTCTGTGTCTATTTGGCAACTGGAAAACCAAATCTGATTCATGCAGTGCTTCCACCTTTTCTCTGGAGAAGACAAAAATAGCAATGCCAGCAGTAAATTTAGGCCATAGAACTAAATGAGTTTCCCTGAATCTGCACAAAGCTTGGTTGGGATCTGCTGATGTACCTGAGTCCCAGAAAAGAGGAAAAAGAGGATGGAGTGGGAGGAGAGGACATCTGGAAGTTGCGCAGGTATCACTTTGTTGGGATGTATTCTGGCTTTCCAGCCACAGCAAAGTGACAACTTTGTTGTCACTAAGTGCCAGATTTCTGAAGCAAAAGACAAACTGTGCAATTCTCGGGCCAGCAGAAGTTTTAACCAAATAAGCCTGACCTGTGAACGTCGTGTGGGCAAACGTTCCCCAGGATACCCTGTCCAGGGAGATCATGGAAATTTTTCTGAAATAAGGCCTCCAGCCTGATTCCTTTAAAAGATTGACACTGATTATCTGTGACGGGGATTACATTCCCAGCCAAGGTAATCAACTGCTCACTGCACCGTGTTTGCACATCATTAGTTAACGATAGCCACCGTCCCTCATCTGTCTTGCTCAAACTCTGGAAACAAAAGGCATTTCTCCTGCTGGATCCCATTGTCTCCCTTTCATTGCCAAGCTCCTAAGTGACTCTCATGTGTTCAATTAAGTTCTCATTTACTTCTCTTTAGCTCCTCTGATACCTTTTTCCCAAAGACTGAGGAGTTTCCTGCTGAGATTACTAATACAACAAATGGACTCCTAATAAAACAGGCTGCCTTTAAATCCACAACACCATTACCCTGAGGTAGCTCAAGAAACTGTGCTTTTATCAGAAAGCCACACTGAAGGCTCCAGGGCCATCATTATCTTTTCAGGCCTGAGCAGTAACGTCTGCCTCTATTCCCTTTTCTGGGTGACAGTTCTGAAGGGCTGACATTAATCGCCAGCAATCTCATGATGGCATGTAATTGCATATATCAAAAAATATTCATCCTGGGGGCAGCTGCCAGTGCTGGGGAGCTGGATATCAATCCAATTAAATCCTAGCATGGAGATAATTGTTTGTCACTCACTCCAAGGAAGAGAGTGACATTAATGCTGTGTCCCACAAGTGACCTTTATGTCATCTGGCCTTCATCAGCTAATTAAAAGGGTTATGAGCATATCCCATGTCAATCACATTGATTCAATAGACTGAGCTAAGCACAGAGTGAAAGTAAGAATGAAAACTTTTTTCCTCCTACTTCTCTTTTCTGGATGATACTGCTGATATCAATAACAAAAGTGCATTATGCTGATTATGATTTAATTGCAGCAACATAGAAGGAAGAAGTTGAAAATGGAGACATGGTTTCCTCTCTGAAGAAAAAGGGCTTGAGGAAGAAACAATAAGAAAGTATATAAAAATTTTCAAGGTCTATTATAAGTTGCTGTACCTTTCTCTACATCAATCCAAATACAATTGGGAATGATACATAGAAGGAGGAAAGAAACTACAGGCCTGTATTTGTGAGTTGGGCCAGTTGAGTTGTTCTTTCAGCTCAAGTGATTTAGCGATCACAAATCAGAGAAAAAAAAAACAGGAAAAAAAAAATCCCTGCCTTTCTTTTATAAAGGCATTTGATCACCAGCTCATATTCTGTTTATTTAATTAGTAAAGAGCATCCATGACTGGTGCATGGGGAAGTGGAATTCCACCTTTGTGTACCAGGGGAAGTCATTTACATGACATTGTCTTAGTGCTGTAACAAGATAGTTTTCTAAAGCCTTTTGCAATAATTATAGTTTCTTTAATTAGCAAAGAATACTGCAATTAGTGTCTTTGCACTTCATTACTGCTCCATTACCCATGCACTTCACTTGCTTCAATGGTTTTGAATTAAGTATAGTTCACATTCAAGGTTCCTCTTTTAACTTTTTAAATTCTCCATGATCTAGATTAATATTATGACCTAGATGGTATCCTTCTCATTTTCCCTCCACATCATGTTCTCTAGTCTTCTACTGTAGGTCTTTTTAATTTTTGTTTTGATTAATATATTGTCTTTTTTAGCAGCAAATTTTCGATCTTTTTTTTAATCCAAACACATTTGTGCCTTGTCCCAACTTAATTTAAATTTACTTTTAAATTACAGTCGTTCATGACTGTTTCTAACTTTGCAATTTAATTTAAACTTTCAATTATTTCTGCTGAACTTCAGGGATGCTTTTAATTCTTACAAAGGAGTGACAAATCTCTTTTCGGTACTCGTGGTAAAGTATCAGCTCCAGAAGATACATTTTTTATAATTGTTATTGCAAAAATCTACTTCTGTCTAAATTTATCCAGGATTTTCTTCGTGAATAATTTGAAGTATGAGGTTTATTTTTGGTATTCTTCTAACAAAGACTGTGTCTTTATTTTTCAGTAGGTGGCTTATCTGTCCAACCCTTATCTGCCATTTTTCACAGGCTTTGTATTTAAAAGCTCTACCATCATGTCTTAATAATGTAAGGACCAGAGCTGCCTTGAGACAAGCTGAGTCCAAAGAAAACTTCTAAATCTAAATCTATGAAAGGATCCTTGAATTTTTTTCTGTCATCCCAATGAATTGGGAAGGATGGGGATGACCTCAGAATCAAACACACTTTGCTGGCACCAGGCCTGCAGTTGCCATGTGGAACAGCACTCACCTGACCAAAAAATTTTAAATCTGAACTTGATTTTTTAAATCAAAAAATTCAAAATGTAAGATTCCAGTTTAGAGATCTGTTCCCACAGCAGAATTCTGTGTCTTCAGTAATGAAGTCAGCACAGCTCTCGCAGGCAGCATTTCCCAATAATGGGCAATAAAACTTGTCTGCCCTATCCTAAACCAAGAAGATGTGCTTCAGTCATTCAAAAAAGAGGAATTGATGGTTGATAAGTAATGGCTGAAATCCCACTGCATATCCCAGTAATTTAGCAAAATTCAGGAGACAGGAATTTTAAACATCTCTTCTTTGGGACAAAGGTTTAAGTGCTGTATATGAGCAGAGGCAGTCCAATCCCACCTCAGGTCACACAATCTAACTTTCAATATTTTTTCTCTGAAGTCCTTAAGGTGAGTTACTGAATTTCAGTCTACAAGAACTATTTGTTCCTGCTGAACAAATAGCATGCACTGCTACTGAAGCATGAGACAACAAAAGTCTTCTCTGAATGAATTTATGAATCAAATACATCTACTTGGAAGCTTTAAGATAAAAGAAAATTGAAACAGAAATATGAATCCCGGGCCTTGGTAATACAGAAAAAAAAAAATAAACTATAGTCCTCTGTGACAGCAGCTGATAAGAAAAGACAGAGCCACACTCAGCAGTTATTCATTAAAGCTCTTTGGTGCTGTGTGTTCCTTTGCTTCAGACAGAGAAAGGTTTGCTAGGATAAGATGAAAGAGACTCGTAACTCTTCTGTACAGTGTGCATATTGATTTTGTGTGCTTTGGGAGAGGGATCCAATTGCAGGGCTGGGTTTTGTACTGTGCTTCAGGCCACTTCACTTTTCTGCACCCCATCGCCTTCCTGGAGGACTCAGGTTGCTTCAGGTGGTCCCCCAAGGAGACCCACAAAGATAACAGGCATGAAAAATTCTGCTGAGACACACAGGCTCTTCATTCCTCGGGTTTTGTTTCACATATCTGACCTGTGGGTAGCTTTACACTCATAAAATTTGCTGCAATATATTTTGCGTGTTTGTGAATATTACTCACGTAGCTCCCCTCCTCACAGAGAACACATTCCTTCTCATCCCCTTTATGTGTGTTAGTAAGGACAAGAAATTCTGTTGACTGAGTTTCCAGAATGATAAATATGTAAGTTATAGATGCAGATCAACTTCCAGGTTAAGACATTGAAAGTTAGGTGTTGAAATGTGTCGAGTTTGTGAAGGGTCCCCAGGATGAGGTGAGAGATGAGAATCTGACTCCAAGTTCTTAGAAGGCTGATATATTATATTATATTATATTATATTATATTATATTATATTATATTATATTATATTATATTATATTATATTATATTATATTATATTATATTATATTATATTATATTATATTATATTATATTATATTATATTATATTATATTATATTATGTCTCTGTTTGAAATGAAAATGTCAAGAAAGTAAAAAGAAAAAACTTATTCTTTTCAGTATTCTGCAGAGTTTTTCCTGCATGTCCCAGGCAGATCTCTGTTCATATTATCAAGGTCCTTGTATGATATCTGTGATTTCTGCAAAACCAATCTCACACACAGTTCCATATCTTCAAAACACTGATCAGATCAAGGGGGGATTTTTTGCACCTATAGGGATAAATTAGCACTTGTTTTGATTAATTAATCTGAACTATTTCCACATCTGCCTCAAGACTGTGGTAATTTTGCACAGAATGCCTCCTCCACAGTATTGCTTGTAAAAGGAGCCTTTGATGTGAAACTCAGACGTAGGTATATATAAAGTCAGGGTAAATATCTGCTCAGACAAATCTCTGCCCACCAACAGAGCCATTACTCCTCCTCACATTTTGCCCCTCCCTGTAGGCAGAAATCTGGATCACAGTTAACAAACAAGCGAGGGGCAGTCCTAGGATGCATCCCAGAGATGTCCTGCTGCCCCAGCGTTTTGTGGGCAAGGTATCTCCCATCCATACCTCAATCAGGACCTTCCCTATCCCCAGTTACTCAATATCTGCTGGTTCAGTGGCAGCTCTGAGCTCCTCTGGCTTACAGGAACAATTACAGGCTGACCTCTTCCATAATTCCCAGTATGTTGAAGTGAAGGGAGAACGACCATCCTATAATGCATCGAACTCGCCTTTATTGATCGATCAGCCAGTTTAAATAATAGGGCTAATGAACTTCATGCATATTCCAAAATCCAGGTTTACGATAGGCTAACAGAGAAAACTCTAACCACTCCTTTTGTTTTACAATACCGTTGATTGTTTACACAAAATAAAACCAGTGTTCCCACTGTGATATATAAAGGTTCCCAAAACTTCCACATCTGTTCCCAGGGTGCCATCTTTTCCCAGAGAGGGTGTTTCACTTGTTATGGGAAGACTGCCTGAGAACCTTATTGTTTATACAATGATGCCTGAGAGAGTCTAATTGTTTATAGAAGTCAGGCTGGGAACTGCTTTGGAATTGCTTCACAGCTACCTGTTACTTTTCTCTCAATTGCATGGCTTCATGGCCTTTTTCCTCAAGCCATGCCTGAACTAAACTCTCCACACCAGTACTCTAATTTATCCCATATATCTAAGGCTGAATTTAGAATATCTCAAGTAGAGGTCACAAGGCAGACGAGGGATCCTCAGAATTGTCTGTGTGTCTCTCCAGTTGTAGACCAGGTCAGAGCCAGTTCTCTCTTTCAGAATTATTAATTCCTTTAAATAATTAGCAGACATGCCACTCAATTATCCTTGATTTCCACATCCCTTTTAAAGGTCACTAGGTTTCAGAGTCATCCTTAATTTGGCATAAAAATTATCTGTCCTTCCCAGCTCTGGCTTTACATCCCTGCAATCTGAAAAGCACAAAATTAACTTTGACAGCATTAACTCTTTGGTACAGTGGAGTGTGCATTATTCCTCTGCTTTCACTCATGGCAAAAGACATTGTTCAATTATTTAAGTTTAAAGAAATTACATTTCCTCAGCTGTTTTAAATAAACTATGCCTCTTCTTATAGATCATATTTCAATATTTATACTTATTGAATGTATTAGGACAAAATTGATGTCAGAAATTGTAATACAGCAAAAAAATCCTATCCTGGATCCTCTCCTCCTTTATCCTTGTGAGCATTATTAAAAAATAGAAGATAACCTGATTTTATTTTATTTATGATGTCCCTTGGGTCACAGAGAAATGTGATTTCTCACAGACCAACTGAGTTTTCAATATGCAGAATAAAAAGCTGAATATTCTTAGCTATGCTCCATGACTGATTATTGTCCTTTATTCTTTCCTCTAGGTGATGCCAAATTAAATTGCATTCAGTAAAAACATATAAAATATAATTAACCTTAGCAACCCAGTTATCCTCTGTGTCCCTTATTCTACCGAGTACAAAGCACAGAGAAACATTTCTTTTTTACAATTACTATAAAACGCAGTGACAAAACAGAGAGTTAGCCAAATGTTGCTGTACCACAAATAACAATATTGAGATATTCAAACTTGCAGCAGTGGTGTGGAATGAGAAGCTTTGTTGAGTTTGGGTAGTTATTTCAGTCAATATTTTCAGTCAGTAATGAACTGACTGACTGAGTTATGAACTGATTCTGTACCTTGAAACAACCTCAACAATTAGACTGAGTTGTAGCCCTGTCCCTGACTGGCTTGGAGATCCTGTGCACATCCCATTCCCTGTGTGCTTGTCCCCCTCCCACCCTCCCCTGCTTTGCTGGAATGCAGGGAAGATGAGGCAGTCATTTGATATATACAATATTGCATGATTTTCTGACATTACCTATAGTAAATGCAGGTGAGCCCCTGGTGAGTGGGAAGAATGATGAGCAGGACTCCGTGATATCAGAAGGCTAATTAATTAATTAATTAATTTCTATTACTTTAATATTATTTTATTATTCTATGCTGTATTAAACTACATCTAAACTGAAACTGAACAATAACTCAACTGAACAAAAATCTCGTGACTGTCTCCTGACCAGCAGTGAGGACCCAGCTTGCAGAGATTGGTCAAGAAAACAAACCACTCACACCAGGATCCAATCACCAAATCACTTCAGGCAAGAAATCTTCCATAATGCATTCCACTTGTGCACAAACACAGGAGCAGAAAATGAGATAAGAATTGTTTTGATCATTCTCTTTGCTTCTCTCAGGTTCAGAGAATTTGGATCCCACAATTACCAGCAGGTCCAAAGGACAGGATAGCAGCAGTTTGGCATCTCTAGAAATGGATCCTGGCACTCCCCAGCACTCACCAGGAGACAGTGGCTGATTGTCAGAGGAATTAATTAGTTATTTAATTAATACCTGGCTGCACAGAGCTGACTGGTTGGCTGCTCTCTGTGAGAAGGAAAGATGGAGAAACTGATTGGGAAATCCTTGGCTTTTGTTAAAAGCTGAGGTACCAGTTAGTACCAGATTTTCTTCTTCCACTTGGTGCTTTTGGTAAAACCTCAGGGAGCAAATCCTCTACCTTCAGTCTCAGCTTAACACAGAGATGTTGCCTTAGGGCTAGGCAAAAAAAAACCCTAAAGTTCCTTATCTTTTTTGTGTTGTTGCTGCTATCATTTGTTCAGCTATCATTATGGAAAAGTATTTCTTAAAATGCTGAATTAATTTACAGGATCTGCTGACAGAAGTTGTGAGATTGGTAAATTACACATTAACTGTGAATTTCCAGTGGACTCAAGTTCCGTCAATACCTAAATAACACTAAATGGTTGGCAAAGAGCCACAGGTGAGTCTAAACAACTCAGGAGATCAAAATCACCTGGGGATCCATGTCACCACTGATACCACAGAACTCACAGCAGCTGAAGCTTAATTGCTGTTGTGGTTGAGCTTCATTTATTAAGGCCAAGAACAACTTTCCCAAACTCTTCTGATCACCACATTGTCATGAGCTCATATGAGTTATCTTCACAGTTCACTTTGAATCTGGAATTAGTAAGATTCATTCATTTGCTTAGCAGTTTTTTCACACCTGATTGTGTCTTCACTTGTCTTTTCTATTGCCATTGAGGAGACAAACAAAGAAAATTACAAGTGATGGACTGCTCATCACTCAGCTGGGCTGTGGACACCTTGTTTAATGATATTAGGTATACCCAAAAATAATTTTAAAGTTCCTGGGAAGAATGAAGAAAAGAGAAACTAAAGATAAGAGAGTAAGACATATGTTTCCTTCAGAAAACTCCATTCCTCCATAAATAACAAGAAATCATTTCCAACTGGCTGTTTCCAAAACTACTTATCTCTTACTCTCTACCTAAAAAGATACACAAGGCATTCAAGCAACTGCTGTGTCCTCAATATTTAGGTAGCTATCATTCAGAAACACAAAGCCCAGAGTACAACTAAACCTTCCCTCTGCCAGGGTCTGTGTAAATCAGCAGATGCAGAAGGCACATCACAGAGAGCACAGAGGAAAAAACAGATACCATCTCTGTGTCTCCATCATGGGGATAAGCCAGAAGGATCAGCATTCCCTAAAGCAGCTGCATGTGTCCATGTTTATTCTGCACAGGGTACAGAGGGCTCCACACTGTCCTGTCAGGATCCCAAGCTGAGCATCTTCCAGGTCCTTATCCAGCCTCCCAACAGGCAGCACAACTTCTGGGAAGGGGATGGAGCTCCACAGGCAAAGAACAAAACACAACAAAACTGCAGGACGCGGATGTTCAGGGACAGCACGCCATGACCAAGATGATACAGTGAAGCCAAATCTATTATCCTTAAAAAGACTATATTTATAATAAATCTCTACTGTCCATGTGTGTTCTAGCTAATACAGGATTGGTTAATCCTGGCCGTTCACACGTCTAAATTAGAATGCTGATTGGGTCACCTAATTTTTCACGCGTCTTGCTGTGCTCGTCTGGGCCACCCATGATTTAATTTTTTCTAACTTTCCCAAACTTGCTGACAAACCTGCTGAGTCCTGATGATTCTTCTTCTTGTATCTCTTTCAAGGATATACCGACCCCATTTCTGAATACGTCCATTATTCATTGCCTCTGCACGTGACCATTGTCCATTAGCACAAGCAGGCTGGATTGTGCATCGGCTGAATATGGCCATTGTCTAACAAAAATTCCTCAATCTGTAAAAAACTCTCAACAAAAAACAAACCCCAAACCACAGAGCACTTTGCTGCTTGGCTGTAGGACTGCAGTCCTCTGAATTTCACAGATTCATGGGTTTGGGAAGTTTGAACTGGAGCCTGAGCTGGTGGCCTTGCTCACATCATGGTGCAGATGCAGAAGCAAATAAATTCATTTTCTGTCTCCTGGAGACCAAAGGCAGCAGCAATCTATAGGCCATGCTGGCAAACTCCCTTTCCTTGTTTCATCTCTTGGCAAATGCCCCCTGTCTAATATCCCTATCTGTAAATTTTATATTTCATTACCCAAAGTGAAATCACGGCCGTGACTCAAGGAGCAGAGAATTCAGAACAAGCCTGCCAGTCATGTGTTTTCAGTCCAGGCTAAAATAAAAGAATCACTGTGATAGCAAATATCTGTACACAGCACTGCTTTCATCGTCCTCTCTCTGTCAGAACTTGTTTTTGATTCTTTTTTAATATTCTGTTATGAATAAAAGCTATACATTGGCTGTTCTATGTACTCAGGTTGATTTTGAGACTGTTCTCTTCAGTTAGATGAGAAGAAGCTTGACTGAAGTGTGTTGACATATTTTAGTTATTTAAGGCAATTAGATAATCTTTTCTATGCATGTATTATTTAACACTTATAAATACCAGCACCAGTCTATATGTAATTGACACTTTTGAAGATTAATAAGGTTTGGAGGTTTTCTCCCACTTTTTTAAGAGAAAGATGTGCCATAAATGCTGAGCAATGGCAAAACTTTGAAACACAAATATAAATTCAACAAAATACATAGTGATTTGCTCAAAGGAAAAAATCAAATTCTAGGCAGGGGTGAACAAGGAATAATTGGTATTTCAAAGAAATGTATGCTGTAGTACTATATATTAACTCTGTTTTGGAGTATATTGTAGTATCAAAACCCCCCCAATTATCTGGAAGAAGGGATGCACTGATACAGATCTTTTTATAGCACCAAATCCTAGAACACTATCAACTCATATTGCAGGGTGTTTTCTCAGCTGTCTGATTATTCTGTTTTATGAACCAGCTTTATCTGAAGGATGCTTTCTGCACTCAGCTGGGGCTTAGGCCCTGAGAAATTTCCAATACATGGGGCATCCTGGGCTTTATTGAATAGAAATTGCTGCAGAGGGAAGGACTTTGGTTTCTCTCTAAAGCTGGGACTGGTAAGGTGAAGCCCTCACTTCCATCTAGCCTGGGGCTGCATGCACTGCTGATTACTCTTGTTATTTCTGAGCTATAAATGTTACCCAGCAGCTTTAGCCTCATTATGGTGAGCACAACACACGCAGGGAGAACAAAGCAACATTCTGCTCTTTGAGTCACATCTCTTGGAAATACACCTCAGACCCAAGGACAGCTTTATTGAGACGTGGCCACCCTCAGAAGGAGTGAGGCAGTGACAGTAATTTCTATGAACTGATGGGGGATTTGTTATCAATTAATTTGTCCATCCCTCAAATATTACAACTTTTCCCCTTGGTTTACCTTAAGGAAAACATCAATAATTGGACCCCAGTCTTCTGGAAATGAGCTTGATAACACATCCATCACATGCTCAATAACACATCCACCACATGCTCTTCTAATCACTTCTGCCTTTGCAGTAAAATCTGCAGGACAAACAGTCTTTAAAATCCAGCTAAAATTGGACCTACTTATCAGCAATGGGTATTTATTATTATTATTATTATTATTATCATCATTATCATCATCATATTACTATTATTATTACCACTATCATTACAACTATTACTATTACTATTACTATTAATAGTATTTATTAAATTTGCAACAAGTTACATAAGCAAAAATGTTACATAAGCAAAAAGTTACATAAATTGAGGATGTGAGAATCCACTAACCATATATACAAAATCAGCAGCATTTCCAGTGGATTTCTGTGCTTTTCAGATCAGGGGGTAAGTCCAGCCCTATACTTAGCTTTCAATGACTTCTGATACAGAAGAGGTAAGATTTTAGGGATTTGATTTTCTAGTGATGGATATGTAGATTTAGTTTTCCCCAGATTAAAGTAGGCTGCTAGTAAGCAAATATTTTTTAAAAAATGTTCAGAAATTACAGTATCATAGAATCAATTAGGTTGGAAAAGACCTCTGAGACCATTGAGTCCAACTTAGAAACATACACCTCCATTTCAATTATTGCTGTGTCCAATCTTTTCTTAAACACCTCTGGGGTCAGTGACTCCACCATCTCCAGATAATTACTTCATATTAGCCTCAATTAAGTCCCATTGAAAAATATTTTTGTTTCTTGAAAAACAGGTTCATTTCAACTTATGAGGCACACTTAATTTAAAACTTCCTAATGCCCTGGAGTTTTGTTTATTTCAATTCTCTTTTCTAACTACCAGCAATGTATGATCAGATGAAATTAGAAGATATTACAATAACATCAATAAAAATTGGTAAGTAAAAAAAGTCAGCCTTGCAATTGCCCATGATACCAAGTCCTTGAACTTTTCTATTTAGACTTGAAAAATTACACTTTGATGTTCTGATTATTTTT